>NC_141537.1:19005000-19110000 GCF_021556685.1 Rattus norvegicus | reverse complement strand
AGAAAATAAAATTAATCAAACCTGAGTCAGTAGGAATATGTCATTGGTTATATTAGAGAAAGGAGACTAGCACTCATAAAAAGCAAAAGTGAAATGAAATTATGAAATGAAAATGTCATAATGTTCTCCATCTCATCTGAAATACAAAGAGCCAATCTTCAACACCACACTTTGGTAAGGTTCTTCTAAAGCTGCATTCCAAAGGCACTGTCAGGGAGATGATGCCAAAAGTCTATTCTCAATTCACTCTTTATGATTTCTTTTTGTTATTAGAATATATTTTTCAAAATAAAAAGAAGGGATGGGATTTAGTAAGGATGAGATCAGAGGAGAAAGCATGAGTCAATGGGTCAGGCTGCCTATATTACTGAGATTAATTTTGTTTTCCTAATGCTTACTAGCCAAATGGAAAACTCTCTTCTCAAGAGCATTTTGGATGGCTGCCCAAATTTTAAGCAATAAGAGAGAAAAAATGTTAAGGAGTGTAGTATAAATTTCTCAACATTTTGTCTACTTGATACTTTTCAAGTGAATTCATGGTTTCTATTGTTAATTTTCTTCCATTATGAAAGTCAAACCTACAAACTATATAAGCATATACATATACACACACATACATACACACATAAACACACACACACACACACACACACACACAAATACACACACAAATACACCAAGAGAGACAGAGACAAACATAGACTCAGAGAAAGACATAAAGACAGAAATATATGTCTTCTCTTTTCCTTCAAATAAGATTGGACCCCAGTGAATAATTGACAGTCAATTATTTTAATTAAAATTATTTTAATTAAGATTAAGGTGTATTACTAGATTGGTAAAATTTTAAGTTAATATCATAAATGACAAATAAAAACAACCTAGGAAACATGGGATAAGCACTATTAAGATTATAAAGAATCATTTTGGAAATGACTCTGTTTAAAGATATTTGAGTAACCAAATACTTTATAAAGCAAACCAGTTAATTATACATTTTTAGTGTAATATTAGAATACTATTTCAAATCACATATTAAAAATCAGCACACTTACAAATCTAAAAGCCATCTCAAGAATGCATTTTTGTATTTTTATTCTAGCATTTAAAGTACATGACTATAAAAATAATGGCATTCGTGTAAATTATTTTCAAACAACAGCTTGGGAGAACACTGCACAGCTGTTGCTTGTATTATTTGTGTGTGGGAGAGGGGTGTATTTCCATGAGTGCATGTTTATTGCATGCATTTGACTGGTAGAAAATAATATAATAATATTCACCAACAGCCCGGAAATGATGCAAATTTTTAGAAAAGCCATGGCCCACGGTTTGAACACATCTCTTAACCTTGTAGTATCAATTTGGGTATCACTTAATCTCTCTCTATTCTGCATATTTTAAATATAGGGTTTGAATTGGAGTCTTATCAATTTGATGTTATTTTCATCTAAGATCCCAATGATGGGCAATGATTCTGGTTGTTTTTCCCCTATGTTTTAAAAATTATTCCTGAATGAAAATTGCCATAGTAACTTTTATTTGACAGATATAATTATCATCGCAGAGGCTTACTGCTGAATGGATTCACTCTAGTGCTTTCAATCTTAGGCTGACTGGTTCAATTTAGGTGTTCTTGTTCAAACTCCTCTCTAAGATAACTGATTCAAATTGGCTTCTCTTGGCTTCTGACTGAACTGCTCTGCTTGGAAAAATTGCCTCTGAACTCCACAAGTTGACTGAATTCAATAACCAAATTTCCTTGAACAGTCTGAGAAGTTGAGCTCAACTTCACTCAACAGCATGGAACTGAACTGCATTCACTGAACTGATTGACTCTTAAATACCTTCTTTGCCTGTCTGTTCTCATGAAAATCGGGCATATTCTGTCTCTGACTCATTCTTTCAAATCTTTCTCTGATTTATCACGTCAATTAGATGTCACTTCTGAACATGGCTGCTTCCTTCTACAAACTGATTTACCTTCATTGTTTGGGATTAAAGTGGGTACTAAGGGTGTGTCTATAATCCAGGCAGAGGGATTAAAGATATATCACTGCAGCGGGATGACACAGACTTACAAATTCTTTGGATGTGATACCTTGCTAGAGAAGCCATATTGCAGGAATAAAATTCCACTAGATGGAATCCCAACTACCAAAAATAAACATACAAATAAAACAAAAACCAATAACTTGTAGTTAATAAGTAAAAATTAGACAAAGAGAATGAGAGGAAATAAGACAGCAAATCATACTTCTCCATATCCTCTTTCCAAGATGGTTATAATGGACTTCAAATACATGTTCCACTAAAAATGTTATCAACATTAAGAATGCCACTACTATTTTAAAGTAAAACTATTAATATTCATCTTCTTGATTGTATCAGTTACTTTCCTTGCTTCTGTGACTAAAATCATACAAGAGGAAGGAATTTAAAAAAGGAATTCTTTGTTGTAGCTTACAGCGTGAGGAAGTGGATGGAGAAGGGGTGGACGTAGGGATGAGGCCATTGGTTACCCATTCAGGAAGTGGGATACTTAACTTATAGTCTGGCTAACCCCAAGAGGCAAGGCACCTCTGTAGAAGCTATTTCATAAAATTCCAAAACCTTCCAAAACACTGCCAGTACTAGGGGATCAAGTGTTTAAACACATGACTGTATAAGTAATGTTTAACATTCAAACCAAAATAACTGTTTTAAGATCAGTTCTAATAGAATGGGATCATAAGCCATTATAAGAAAATAGGTGCAGGGTTGGCAAAGTGACTCAGAGTGTAAAGGTACTTGCTTCCCGACTAATAACTTGAATTTGATACCTGCAACCTACATAACGGGAAAAGAGAATTAACTGTTTTCTGACCACTCACATGTTGTAGCCTATTGCTGTGTATAACTACACACACACACACACACACACACACACACACACACACAGCCACAGCCCCCACCAACACACACATGTAAATAAATGTAAAAACAAATTAAAATATTTAAAAAGAAGTTACAGATAACATTACCATTATTTTGAATACAACAAACTTAAATATTCAAATGTAGACTACAACTAGTTCACAGAGTGATATACACTAAGTATACAGAAAGTAATATGGTATAGTCAGTGTCTTTGTATGTTTACACATATGCATATTTGTGTACGTGTGACTTATATAGGTGAGTTTGAGTGTGAATCACAGAGGCTGATATAAGGTATAGATAGTCTTTAGTCACTCTTTTTCTTGTTTTACTTTTGAAAGTGGGTCTAGACTGACTTAATGTTTACATTGCTGTGAAGACCAAGGCAACTCTTATAAAGGACAACATTTAATTAGAACTACATTACAGGTTCAGAGGTTCAGTTCGTTATCATCAAGGCAGGAAACATGGCACCGTACAGGCAGGAGAAAGAACTGAGAGTTCTACATTTTGTTCCAAAGGGGACCAGGAAAAAACTCACATTCGGGCAGCTAGAAGGAAGGTCTCAAGGCCCCAATACTGACACACTTCCTCTAATAAGGCCACAACTACTCCAAAAAAGTCATACTTCTTAATAATTCCACTCCCTGGACCAAACATATTCAAATCACTACACTCTGCTCCTGGCATTCACAGACTTGTTCAAATATATGAGTCTATGGAAAACACATTAATCCAACTTCAAAAGTCCCATACATTAATCTAACTTCAAAGTCTCCTGGACTAAGCAAAAAAAAAAAGGAAAAAAAAAAGAAAGAAAGAAAGAAAGAAAGAAAGAAAGAAAGAAAGAAAGAAAGAAAGAAAGGAAAAAGCCCAAAGCTCAATGTTTTTTCCAAGATTCATCCAACCACTTAACTGTATTCCCCTGTAAAATCAAAATTAAAAAGCAGATCACATACCCTTAATATCACAGAATATATATTATCATTCCAAAATGTCATAGTGAGGAAATATTTAACCAAAACAAGAGCAAAAACTAGCTGGGCAAATCCCAAACTCTGCATTTCCACTTCTTTTTCTTACTGGTTATTTTATTTACTTACAATTCAAATATTAGCCCCCTTCCCAATTTCCCCTCCACAAATCCCCTACCCTGTGACCCCTTAACCTCCTTTTATGAGGGTGTCCCCCCTTCCTACCTCTGCCCTAGCATTCTTCTATATTGGGTCTTCGAGCTACAAAGGAACAAGTAACACCCTTTCCATTGATGCCATATAAGGCAGTCCTCTGCTACATATGCAGCAAAAGTCATGGTTTTTTCCATGTGTACTCTTGGTTGGTGGTTTAGTTCCTGGAAGCTTTGTGGGGTCTTGTTGTTTGATATTGTTGTTTTTCTTTTGGGGTTGCAAACCTCTTCAGCTCCTTCATTCCTTCCCCTAACTCCTCCATTGGAGTCCATGGGCTCAGTCTGATGGTTGGGTACAAGTCTCTGCATCTGTCTTGGTCAGGTTCAGGCACAGCCTCTCAGATGACAGCTACACCAGGCTCTTGTCAGCAAGAACTCCATGGTGCCAACAATGCTGTCTGGGTTTGGTGTCTGCATATGGGATGGATCCCTAGGTGGCGCAGCCTCTGAATGGCCTTTCCTTTAGTCACCTCTCTACTCTCTTTCTCTGCATTTCCTTTCGATTGGAACAATTCTGGATTCATATTTTTGAGATAAGTGGGTGGCCCCACCCTCAACCAGGGGCCATACCTATTCACTGAATATGGTCTCTACAGGTTATTTCTCCCCTTTGTTGGGTATTTCAGCTAATGGCATCTGGAACTTTCTAGTGGCTAACCCCCAGTTCCACATCTCTCACTGCTCCACACATCCTTTCAAATTTCTGACTCTATGTACTTCTCCCCTGTCTCCTATTGCATCTGATCATGCCCCCTTTTCCTCCTTCCCCTCCTCTCTCCCCCCATGATCCCTTCCTCCCTCCACCTCCCATGATTATTTTCTTCCCCCTTCTGAGTAGAACTGAAACATCTACACTTTTGTCTTCCTTCTTCTTGGATTTCACATGATCCGTGAGTTGTGTACCATGGGCATTCTGAGCTCTTTTGGCTAATATTCACTTATCAGTGAATACATACCATGTGTGTTCTTTTGTGACTGGGTCACCTCACTCAAGATGATATTTTCTAGTTCCATCCATTTACCTGTGAACATATCAGCACAGCAGAAAATTTCTTGAACAGAACACCAGTGACTTATCAACAATTGACAAATGGGACGCGATGGGTAGGTGGGGGAGCACCCTCATAGAAGCAGGGGCTGGGGGGGAAGGGATAATGGGTCTCCAGAGGGAAACCTGGAAGGGAATAACATTTGAAATGTAAATAAAAAAATATCCAATAAAATTATTTGAAATCTCTTTATCATCATGTAGACCTTCAGACATTTTTCAAATTATTACAAAAACAATCTCTAGGCCACATACTGAAATTCTTCTCCTCTGAAACCTCTGGAGCTAGAAGGTAGGGCCCCACATTTCAGAATACCATGGGAAACACTATCTTCCATGCTTGTACTAGTATGGCTTTTTTGGTCCCACTTAAAGAATGCTGCTGCTTTACAAAGTCCCAAGATACCCATTCCTTCAAACGATAGCTTGGCCAGGCCTATCACAACTATACCCCAGTCCCCCGTACCAACTTCTGTCTTAGATAGGGTTTCTGTTGCTGTGTAGAAATACCATGACCAAGACAACTCTTATAAGAGACAACATTTAATTGGGGCTAGTTTCAGAGGTTTACTCTATTACCATCAAGCCAGAAAGCACTAGCAGTTGGATCTCAGGGATAGGCTGTCAGCTAAAATTTTTGTGGACCCAAGGAATCCAAACAAGATCTTCAGGCTTGAGCCATGTACAGAAATCGTTGTACTGAGTAAGTTGACTCCTTAAGTCTTGTGCTTTATATATCAGACACAGAATTTTCCCTTGGATTTACATGATGGTTTTGACAATGATAGTATGAGACAAAGAGAGAAGATTAATCTGTCCATTTAGAAATAATAGGTTGTACCTTCCATTCAGCTTATAAATACAGCTTTCCTTTCTTAATTCTTTTTTCCCAACTTGGGTAATAAAGTAATTAGAATAATGTCTAAGAGGCTTTATTAGTGTATATTTTGTTATTGTGATTGGAAAATCATAAAATTGGGATCCAAGTATTATAAACATACAGCATATGCATCCTTACTTTAACATTAATGTTAACCATGTCATTACCAAGTTCGAGTACTTAATATTAAAACATAGTATGTCCTGTTCTTTGAGTTAAAAACCTGTTTCACACATACTTGAGAAAGAAAAGCTTCATATTTTTCAATATTTTGGAGAAAAAATAGTAGAACCCTTTTTTATAGTTTGTTAGTTTTAAAGAGATACATTTTAATAAACAAATAATTGACTATTGATTGATTACTGCAAGAGTTACTAATCATACTTTCACTAGGATTCCAAGTTTCACTTACAATATTATCAAATTTCTTGCTTTTCTAAGATACCGTATGTATGTTCACTACTAAAAAATGTTTAAATTTGTTATAATATTTTGAAATAACAGTTGTAATATTAGTAAATGATGAAATCATAATTGGTATAATAAAATATTCAACATACAAAAATTTATAAATTCTCAATTTCTTTTCCTAAAAGAAAATAAATATAATGTTTATAAGTTTAATAGTTTGTCATAAATATATCAAAATGATGAAGAACATGTTTATTATGTATTCACAAATACAGTCATTAAACTTTTTAATATTAGAATTACTTAAGATTTACGTAGTTAATATAAAGATACACAAAGAATTTCCACACAGACCACCCTCAAATGCCTTTTTGATTAGTATTTTCTATTTGTTGTGTAATTTGGATTTACAATGTTCCCCAAAGGCTTAAATTGAAGGTGTGGTGGTAAATTTGGCAGTAGAAAAATATTAAGACCTTTAGGAGATAGGGCCTAGTGGAATTTTAGGTTATTATGGGAATTGACTTGAAAGGAATAATGAGATTCCAGTCTCTTTTCTTTGTATCCTGTACACCAGGAAGTAATCAGAGGCTTTCCCTAGAATGATATCTTGTTTTGATTTAAGTAACAAGGCCAACTGAACATGAATTTGAATTCTCAAGAATGTGCACCAAAATAAATCTTCCTTCTCTTTTTAGTTGGTTATTTCAAGTATTTTGTTATATGCAATAAGAGAGTATTAACCAACACAATTTAGATCATTTGACACTAGTAATGAATCAATGCTCTCATTGTTAATTAAAGTCAATCCTATGTGCACATTTCTTCTTTCTTATATAACCTTCTTTATTTTTGGTTCAAGAATCCTCACAATAGTCCTACACTCATCAGTTGGACCATCTTAGGTTGTTCTAGTCTATAAAATGCTTCATGCTTGTGTTTACCTGGAGTGTTTGGAGAACTACATATCAGATATTTTCTTCAGTGTCCCCCAATATGAGCATGTAACATTCTCATTTCTCATAATAATACAGATAGAACATTTTCACATGTTTAAAATGTTTTTTGTTTTATAATATACCAATGTATGGTTCTATAATTTTGAAAATTTTATTTATGAAAACCATTACTCTGTTTCCTTCTCCCCTCCAATGAGCCTCACCCCAAATTCATGCTCTCTTTTTCATTATCATTGTTATATCTGTATATCTACTCATATACATAGACAATCTATAAAGCCCATTTAGCATAGCTCATATGCACATGTTCAGGCTTTGCCACTTGGAATTTGATATCCATTCAGGGGCTCTTCCCCAGAGAAAACTATTTCTTCCTCTCTCATTGACCCATTGACTCTTTTCTAGATTTGAGAATATCACACGCACACATTAAATGTGTTTATTTTTCCCTTGTGGCTATATTATTGTTGAATTATTGATATAGTTTATGACCATATATATGTTTCTATCTTATGTTTTATGCACCAATGCACATCTTTTATCTTGTTTGTGCACAGAATCCAGTGTTTATCACAAACTCTTAATTCTGATAGCAAGTTTCTAACCTGCTACCATGGCTCTGTATGGAACCTTTGTTCAGCCCCATCTCCAAGCTACTGAAAGTGGCAAATCATTCTCGTGTTCTTTGCACTTGACATTTTAGAGTAAAATTGTGTTTCCTCTATACTCAGATATACTCAGAAAACAAATGATAATACATTTTCCAGATTCTATTGACATGAACCATGATACCAAGGTACTTATGCGATCTACTAATAGAGAGAAGCAACTTTAATTTCAGTGAAGATCACACAAAACCAATACCAATGTACTTATGTGATCTACTAATAGAGAGAAGCAACTTTAATTTCAGTGAAGATCACACAAAACACTTGTTTGCAGATATCCTTTCATGAATAGCTTTCTAAGGAGTTGAGCAGACCACAGTATGAATGGTACTAGCTAATTTTAACTTTTTAAATGATACTGTGGAATTAAATAAATTCAATGTGAATGCTTTTACTAACCCAGAGAAAGAAGAAATTTGTTGTGTAATGTTACCTTTCCAAGTATTTAATCCTTTGCACCTAAAGATTAAATTTAAAAATGACTTTTATATCATTAATATGCAAGCATGTGTATTCTGAATAAAATTGCTCAGAATCATAGAAATCAATGTGACCATATATGTGACCATATATAATGTGATATATCTATATCTATATCTATATCTATATCTATATCTATATCTATATCTATATCTATATCTATATCTATATCTATATCTATATCTATATCTATATCTATATCTATATCTATATCTATATCTATATCATCTATCTATCTATCTATATATCTATATCTATCTATATATCAGTCACATTTTCATAATTTTCCTGATGGTAGAATGTTATTATTTATAGAAGTATAGTGTCCATAAAATTTAAATTCCTTGATATTGCAGTTTGACTCAGTTCTAAAGAGCTCGCTTAGCATGTACAATGCCCTGGGTTCAATCGCTAGCAATAATCCTACACACCGACCACAACAAACACAACAACAGACACAATAACAACAACAAACATGTTCTCAAGCTCTTAAATCTAAAAGGGAGTTCACTAAGTTTTCAGTAATGTGGAATTTTCCAGCATTCTGATTAATAGCATATAATGTTCTTTGAAAGCTTTGCCCTCATAATTAAAGAAATTTTGATTACATAAAAAACAATAAATGAAATAAATTTAAGGTAGTATAGAAAATATTTGATGTATACATTGGAAGCAGTGAAGTCAGATCAAATTAAAATTTAATAGTACCTGATGAGGGGGAATAAAGTATGAGAACATGAAAGGGCATCTCTTATAGCTCCTCATGAGCAAAGTCCTATCCTGGGAGTAAGCATTCCTGTGCACCTGCCTTAAGAATTCTAGAAGTTTGTTAATTCGATCATTCTTGTTGTACAATAATTGTTACTATGGTAACAGGTAATTACCAGGTCATAATTTTAACAAGTCATATGATGGATGGTTAAACAAATGTATTCGTGTCTGTTGTATGATTACCTCATTGTTTAGTCACAGCTCAATTTATTTTACAATGGCTATCTCCCAAATGGAGAGTTTAAGACCTGAGAAAAATAATGGGATTAATCTCATGGCAATTGATTTAAATAGACTTTTCAGTAATGCCTTTTTTTATAATAATAATCAAACTTGAGGGCCAATCTTCTAAGTTGTTTAATCTGTTCCTTATTCATTCCTTCAGCGGCCCCCAGTACATGGAATTTCAGAGGTCTATTATTAGGTCATAGACCTTCTTAAACTACAGACATTGTCTTGTCAGACTTATCTACATTTCCTTCTTTAAGCAAAAATTTCAAAGTTTACTCTCTGCAAGCATTTGCAAATATTGACTCCCGTCTTTGATAATTTCCTGTAATTACATGCTGTCAGAGAATGGAAAAAATAAAATCTTGGAAACATATTTTGTACAGAAATCATCTTCAGTATTCATTTGAGAGGTGTCAATCCTGACCAGTATTATGCAGAAGAGAAATGCCATTAATCAAATTTCTTGTACTTCATGTAGTGATATTGTCAATTGTACCATTTTAATCCTTGAGGTTTATATATCAAGCAAAGCCAAAAACCTTACAGACCAACCCTCTTAGGCCTGCATCCTTCAAACTGCAAAGAAACTGATCTGAGAATGTTCTTACATCAGAACTATAACTTAACAAATTTGAGTTTCAAAATGATCTAAAAATATATACAGTCATAAATGAAGTTTTTATAAATATTCACAAGTAGTGAATGTTTATAAAATTCACAAGTAGTACAGGGAAATGAAGAAGATAAAAGCAATATAAGCAAGTACATGAGACACAGAGGTCATGTATGTAAATGGCAAGTTATACCATGTGAAGGCTTCTGATCATTGGCATTTAGTTTTTTCCATTTAACACACATCCTATGGAAGTGTGCAATAAACTTTCCAAAAATAAAAAAAAAATAAATATTTTATTTGGGAAGTATGGAGTATATGAAAAATGGAGGAGAAATAGCCAATAATATATTCAACAATACTTGAATTTGACTAAGCCAAAAAGGCTTTTGCCAACATATGATGATTTAGGATCTGCTAAGGTTGTTGCATTTCAGTGTTTTCTCTGAACTGGACTAGGTAGTCCTTGGTTAGTATACAAGAGAGCTAGAGTATAGAGTCATATCTGCCAGGGAAGTTATTTGGCTTAAATTAACAGGGGAAAAAAGAAACGTGAACACATACTTAAGATTTAAAATTTAGAAAATTTCCTTACAATATGAAACATTCTTCAATGTTATTTAAATTATTTTATATATACTCTTCACTACACCCATCAATAAAATATATTCTACCAAATCTATATGGAGTCCAATATTCCATATAAAGTAAAATGGAGCATGTTTTAAAAGCAGATAACTACTGATAAACACAGTAGATAATAAATTAATAAATATATACAATCTAATTATATACTAATAACTAAAGAACAAATAATATAATTTTTCAAGCTTTTAACTGTTAGAGTTCTGTAAAAACTTTGTGTATTAATAATAAAGTCAGAAGGTATGTTCTTTTTCAAACTTTGAAGATCTCTATTCATTATTTTTGAAGAAAGTTCCAGTAACATTAAAAAAGATGTTTGGAAAATTTGGTGAAAAGTTAATTGCAGGAAAAAGATATTTCATCACTCAAGGTTAATATTGTTTGTAAATATAAACACTTTATATTTATTAAAATTGTTTTTAGTAAGTAACTAACAAATATAACCAGACAGAAATTTGTTTTTCCTAAGTGATAATCAACTTAATTGACTTCTTTAATATCACTTTGCAATTACTTCTTTACAAGAGAGCATTGTCCTTCCCCAGTCCTTGCCCCCGTACTTGGAAAAGTGTTCCGTGCACAAGCAATGTTCAGGAAGATTGCAACAGTGTTGGCTTTTCCCATCCATGATCTTCTGTCAGCAACTGCCACCAAGTCCAGATGCAGATTATTGGTTTCTGGTGAACCAAGCACCCAAGAGGTTTCCTAACATAAGTATTTATGTGTGGAACAAAATATTTATTTGCTGTAGTTAATTTACTGTAAAGCAAATCAGAGGCAAGGACTGCCATGCTCAAATGCCAGTGTGAAGCAGTAGGGAGAGAGAATGAGAAGCACAGAAGAGAGAGTTAGAAAGACTGCAAGTGGTCTGGTGGTGTTCTAGTTTCCAGGAGCAGTTGCTATACTGTTAGTAATTCTAAGGTATTGCTAAGTCTTCACATCCTTAAAGTAAGACTATTTTACTCACTAAATGAGTTCTCTTGGCCCCTGTACCTGAACTACAGCTAAATTAACAAGCAAGGCTACTCGACTGTGGGAGGTTCATTTCTGAACTGATTGCCTGTAGTTTTATACTCTGTAGAAAATTGAAACTTAACCTCCCTGTAGACTGTATAATATTAGTGGAAGCAAATCTTTCTTTTGATTAAAAACATTTAAAGAATTTTCTTTATTTAAATGAGGAATTTCTAGTAAGACATTCTGGAGAAATAAAATTAAAGACAAAAATTACATATGAACCACACATATTATAGCACTATTCACAATTTGTATCTTAAGTGACTCACTATAAGTACTCAGACCCCCTAGAACCACCTTACTTCCACAGGCCTCAGCCTTCTTTTGGGGTACCATTGGAGCCAGGCACTCTTCAGGAGCCTCCGTCAGCACACAGAAGTGACACTCTTAGTCTCTTAGTCTTGTGCATGCCCCGAATGATCTCTAGGTATGAATAAGCAATGCTGACAGCCCTCTTTTAGTCCTTTCCTGACACTTCCTTGCCAGTAAACTTATGTCAAAACTCTGTTAAGCACATCCATGATCATTAGGTATGTTTGGCTAAATCTTGCTTTGGCCCTTCCAGAGTTTGGGTTCTTCCATGTTTCTTGCTACTTTTCCCTTAAGCAAAGCTGACAAATGATCAAGATTCTTTTATTGCAGTGTTCTGCCATATCAGTAACCCAGTCCAGTGCCTTACCATACCTTCATGCTGCCATTCATATCACAGCTCTCTCACTTCAGTCTAGCTCCTATGACCTAAAGCAATCCAGTGAAGATTTGTAGCTATGCAAACCTTGGCCATACATACACACACAAATGGCTCCTAATAGTTGTTCAAAAATAACCTAAAGTCACCTTGTATGTATAAACCTTGTATGTATAAATATTAAATTTAATTGCTTCTTCAGATAACAGAAAAAGATAATCCAGAGAAATACAGATTAACATGTTATAAAAATTATTGCTAAACCACATTAAACTATCAACAGATTTTACATTTCATTCCTAGAACAAAATATTTCTGCTGAAACTCTGTGGATACTCAACTTTTTATAACAATTTTATAAAACTAGGCTGACACAATGGTATTTGTACACCTTTTACTGGTTATAACAGGAAAGCAACATGCTCTGTGTCAACACCTCTCTTTTTCTTTTGCATTGCACTAAAATAAATGTGATTGGTTATTAACATAATTACAAGTTTTATGTAGAGTTAGAGAGGTCTGCAGTGTTGATCTGATACTGGATGCTATTGTGTGAGAGCTGATATTCCCTGTTAGGAAGCACATTTTGTCATGATACCATGTATTGGTAAATAACTATTTTGACTATTAAAATATAAATGTAGATATGAAACACAGATCAGCTTCTTAAATCACAACTATAGATAATGCCTTGACTTTCTTATATTTGTTTATTATGCTGAGGGGAGGAGGGATTGTTCTGAGACAGTGTTTCCCTGTGTAGCAGAGGCTGTCCTATAACATGCTATATAGACCAGGTTGGCCTTGAACTCAGATCTGTGTGTCTCTGTGCCAAAGGGCCAAGGACCAGCCTTGACTTGGAGAGGAGTTCTGAAGAAGGGGTGTCTGGGAGTGGTGAAACAAATGAGTCAAAGTCAAATCAAGGGTCTAAGGTGGTGGCCTATGTTCTGCTATAGAAAGATTTTCATCCTGTTTCTCTTTGTTCTGCTTGCTCAGGAGATCTCTAGACAGGTATTACACCATGGTCTGTTCGAGACAGTTTTCTAAGTTTTTCTCTCTTGCTATTTGAAACAATTTTCCAGGAAGCTTATCTTTCTATGTATTCTGCTTGAGACAGTTCTCCAAGCATTTTTCTCTTGCTATTCTAAAAACTTTCTATGAATAGCTCTTCTCCTGTTGATCATAAGCCCAGTCTTTTGTTTTATATATCAGCCTGGTCATTTATGTCAAGGGTCCTTTTGATTATCCTAAGAATCGCCATCTCACTACTCCAGCCCCTTAGTTCTCAGGAGGCAGGAAGCACACATTTTCTTTCAACCTTGCAAAAGAATTTAGAGATCTGACTCCCTCTGATAAGCACAGCTGCAAGGGACCCCTCCTGAATTACCATTTCTACCACACATGAGCCTGGACTCACCCTGTCCCAGGCTGACCTTGAACTCAATAATCTGACTGCTTTTGTATCTTTCTGACAAACTGCTTATAATATAGCTGCCTTTGTTCCTTTAGATTTGTGAAGCCTTTCATAATGCATACTGCATCTTTATATATATATATATATATATATATATATATATATATATATATATATATATCATGCTTTTAGAGTTCTTTCCACAGCCTTAAGGGCTATTCTGATGGTCCCAGCATTTACTACTTTGCTAAGACATTAAACAGAGCTTCACTTCCTAGACTGGTGCTGTCTCCTTATCCTGGAGTCATTTTCTTAACAGGGAGGACCTTCCTCAAAGGAAGAATGTAAAATATGAACATTATTATACAAACAAGCCTTATGCCCAGGTCCCCACCAATCACAGAAGGGGTGTACCATGGTTACATAGCTATTTGTTTATTATTCTATTTGCATCCATAATATTTTAGTAACATGTATATTCAAGAGAAAGTCAGATGTGTTTGCAAATTATTCAAATTATGTTTCATTAGGATGGTAATTAATCTTGTTAGTATAAATGAAATTCTGAATATTTGAATTTTAAATAAAGAAGGCAGACAGTTATCCTCACTCATGGGAGTTGACTGTCAATCTTAACCTTGACTTTAGAATGTTTTCTAGAGAACAGATTCTATGAAAATATGCAATATGATGTCACTTTCCTTAGGGCATAGGTTGTTGATAACTACATTGGAGAACTACATTGGAGAACAAAGAAACAAAAAAACCATTTTTGTAACATGATTTGTATATTGAAATAATTATCCTAACACTAGAATTATTTAGTAGAAAAAGTCATTATAAATAAAATACATTTATTTACTCATAAATACAAACTAAACCAAAATTGTGGTTGTTGTCACAACCAATAGAGGGTGCAATGTTAGACATGAGATGGCATAAGTTTTCTAAGTAAAACTATTATAATTAAAGAAAACTTAACCATTTAACTCCTGGCATGAACAGCTAAAATACATTGTGTTCATAATGATTTTAAGAGGAACTGTTAGTTACTAAATCTCCCCTAAATCTCTTTTTGGATGAAAAAAAACCCTAAATTGCTTATTTATGTTCAATGCTTATTTTCTATTCTACAGGGGATAGGAGGAAACATTTCAAAGCATGAACAGCAAAAAATTAGAGTATAAGATATATTTAGCTCTTTCCATTTTCACATGTTGTAGTGCCTTCTTTAAATTTCTCTACTATTTTATTCTTTAAAAATTCATTTAAGTGATATAAATGAAAGAAATCTATTGTTTTATGTAACCATGCTTATGTCAAGTAATTTATTAAAATTATTTTGTCACACAAAGGAAAGAGATTTATAGTATGATCAAGATTCTAAGATTCTAAGTGGAGGTCTCCTTAAAATGAAAAAGTAGTGAAGATGAATGCTTAGTAAGTCCTAGAAACTAACTAAGATAAGTAAGATAAGAATGACTTGGTACAATATTCACTCTGACTTATGCTAGACACTTAATTCTTTCTAATGATTCAAGCTCAACATAATTTCTCTCTAAACATTATTATTTTGAAATGGCTGGTGACTTGAAAAGGTTTATTATATTATGCATTTCAGCATAGTTTAAATATCAGATTTCTCTTCATTTCCAAAAAACAATCTTTTTCATTGGAGAGTCATGCATTTTTTATAAATATTTCATTTATTTATTATATATGAGTACACCGTAGCTGTCTTCAGACACACCAGAAGAGGGCATCAGATCTCATTACAGATGGTTGTGAGCCACCATGTGGTTGCTGGGATTTGCACTCAGGACCTTTGGAAGAGCAGTTGGTGCTCTTAACCACTGAGTCATCTCTCCAGCTTGAGAGTCATACTTATAATAAATTGTTAATGGTCTAATCTGAACTTGCACATTCTTAAGATTTAAATACGTTTTGTCTAAATAACCCTTTGAAAACTACATTTGACAAACTAAAGTATTTTTGAATCTGGGAAGTAATAGTGTTTTCCCAGAACAAATGATGATTTATGATAATTGAATATAAACAATTAAGATTTTCAACTTGTAATTCATGCCCTTAGAATATTGTTTCTGCACTGAGCTCACTGCTAGGTGAATAGTCACACTTAGCAGGTTATCCCTAGCTACGTGCAATCTAATTCATCCCAGAGTCCAAAGAATTCAGTGTGTTATATACTTTGATTGAAGCATTTCTTTAAATATTGAATTTCCAATGTTAAGAAAAATGTAATGTATGCATATAGTACCAGCTTCCCAGATGTACATTCAGAATTAATCTTCGCTGAAACACTTTAATTTTTAGACAAGTATAAAATACAATTATAAGCTTGATACTATTTAGCTTGTAATGATGTACAATTCTGACAATTACTTCTACCAATTGAATCATTTATACAAGTGAGAACACTAAACAAGTTTTAATTATAAGAGTAAGTGAAGTACTCCTTCAACAAGTATCAAAGTTCGAGAAGTTTATTAAAAGCAAACTGAATCTAGATACATTTCAAATGTCTTAATTCTAACACGAAAGGAGAAGAATTATTTAAAACTTCATGTTTTCTGAATGGCTTCATGGCAGAATTTTTTTCCTTTTGAGAATCTACTATGCTACTGAATCATGGTGTGGCAAGGAGCAAAGATGACCTCATTATACCACACCAAAAGTATATCTGGAAAATACTGAGGTTTTAAGAGTTGTGATTAGATAGCATGAATAAAAAAATCATAAAATTATCATCATCAAACATGACTCACAAGTCTACTATGAATTTTGAAAGAATAAAGACAATAGGTGGAAACACTCAAATGCACAGTCATTCCGTATGCCCAAACACTTGACATATGGGCACATTTGTCTCTGACACTGTTCCAACTGTGTGTTTAAGAAGTTTGTTTTTAAAGTTTTCCAAAATTACTGTGTAGTCAGGTAAATATAAATATAGCTCTATTAATTTTATTTTTGTCAAATAGTTACAGAGTAGTACACTTGGCACTCCTTACTATCTTAAAACTTGCTTTTCTTTGCATTTTTACATACAAGTCAATCTTGGAGATGACAGATTTTCTGGAATACAGGAGACCATTTTATGAGGGACTGAAGAATCTATTTCATAGACACCCCCAACTAAGGAGTAACAGGAAGCAACAAACAGCTGAATTGATTGAAATACATGCTATTCCACAGGAGTCTGATTCCAAGCAGAGAATGACAAGTATAAACAACAGTTATATGGAAAACTGCTTCAGATTTCTGTTGTCAAGAGAAGTAGTATTTGGACAACTTTAGCATGTGGGTCATGCTAATCCCCAAGCCTCAACTGTCAGTTTAGGTTTATTAAATTTATTAAAATGATTTTAAAATCAGAAAGGCTGAATCTAAGGCATTCCAAGTTATTTTGCCATGACTGCATAGCTAGCCATGTATCTGTTTCTAGAATTATGGCCACCTTCTTTTGAGGACTGTGACTGTCTTTCATGTCTCAGCCCTTATTAAGTAGAAAACAGACTTAAGTTCAATGAAGTCAGATTGATGGTGGCTGTCGTGAATTTGTATATTGTTTGATGTCATGAACAACTTAGGAAACACAGTTTGAGATTGTGCTATTATTTTGTATTTAAAGATGTTTTGACAACCAGGCAAAAAACCCATCTCTTATTTCATATAACCAAACTATCTCAGTAGATTATAGTCCTTGTCCTCTCTGCTTACACTCTAAGTTTTTACATTTGAAACTCTCTGTCTTCATTTTTAGTCTCATACTACATTTAGTTTTATTTAGTGGTGGTGGAATAACATTCTGCCACATGATTACCCTATGTCTCCCTATAACACATACTTCAGTAGTATGATTCATTAAAAGAAAGAAATTTCTTAGAATCAGGTGTGAGTTTCTCACCAATAGTAACTAAATATCTCTCTAACACATACTTCAAAAGATTGATAAGTAGAAAGATCCATTCATTAGGCAAGATTTCCATCAATTCTCAGAGAGTATTCACAAAGAGGTTTTTACTCAACTATGCCTCGATTCCCTTCTTGAAGTCTCTTTGTCTCAACAGTAAGGCTACTGATGCATCAATTCTAAGTTCTCCTGCTACAAATTCTAGAACAAATAATAAGACTGATAACCCCTCTGGTTCCCGAAATGTCCTCCATTTCCAGTTTTCTCTCTAAGTACTCTCTCCCTCCACCACCGTCCCAACTAATCCCTCCTGTTCCTACCACACACTGCCCACATTTCTCTGATAATATCTAATCTACTTCCTCTTCGGAGGGTGGTCCTCGTGTTATTGAGCCTCTCTGAGTCTGGAGACTGTAGCATGGTTATGTAGCTCAACCATTTTTCATAGTAACTTTATTCATGATATCCAGAAACTGGAACCCACCTAGACGTCCCTCAGCCAAAGAATGGATAAAGAAAATGTGATACATAGTTGAGCATATTTGACCATAGGTGACCACCTATTTGTGATAGGATGAAGGATTTTTGAATGAGCACAAGAGTGGTATAGCTGAGTCAAGAGGTAGATCAATTCTTGATTTTATGAAGTACTGTCAAACTAATTTCCAAAGGAACTGTACAAGTTCACACTCCCACTAACAATGGATGGGTGTTCCCCTTGCTCAAAACTTCCTCAGCACAAGCCATCCCTTGTGTTTTTGACCTTAGCCATTCTGACAAGGTCCTAGATTTCTTAAAACATTTGATTCATCATAAAATGACTATTTTATAGAGTAATATCTATACATTTTCAAAAGACTGTTTTCAAATGTTATAACTAGGTTTTAAGAATGGAAGAGTCAAAGATAAGTGATACTGAAACATAAGCACATTTTAAATGATAGGCTAATGCAACAATATAGCTATCATATATTGAAATGTAGTAAGACGAGGTATACTATATATTCAAGATGTTCCTGAGGAAGATCCTGGAGTGGAGATTCAAAGGCAAAGGATCGTGGAAGACGTGCAACCACAGAGGAAGACTTCTAATCCTGGAGACTTCAATGTACATGGTTTCTGTCCATCATATCCCCAGTAGGAGATTCAGATTTAAAAATAAGCAAGCACTACAGTTTATTCTTGAGTTCCACATTGCATTTTAAAAACATTTGATTTTCATTCAGGAGTAGTTATCTAAGCTTATTATGTACCCAGTGGATGATACCGTCAACTCCTGACCATTTCTGTCTTCACACCAGTGAGTTTCTCTCTGTGCACAGATCTCAAGAGACTCCTCAATCAGGTATTTAACAATGCCTCAGATGTCCTGATTTTCATTCCTTAACTATGATAAAAGTGTGAAGTGATGTTCTCCGAAGGAACTACATTTCTATGCAAAATGCTTGACCTTGGTTGCTTAAAACACCATGGCTACAGAGGTAGAATGCTGAAATTCAACAGCTGAAATTATGGTGGACCCTTTAATAACCATTTACTTTAACTTTGGTATCTGACCTGCTGACTGATAGATAAATTTTGGAATGCATCACTCAGCTTCACAGACCCTTTCTAACTCAGAACATCTGAAACATGTAGACTCCTCTGCTTTGCTTTGGTCTCATTAGTCAATGCTTCAGCCAATGGAACTTGTATGTTGTTTTATGACTTTCGTTTGGTTGATTAGACTCTGAGTTTGTTTCATCTTCTACAGTGGAACATGCTAGCCAAGGTAACTTTTATCCATAGTCTGTGCCTGTGTTTATGTTACTTGGCTCAGAATAAACATTTTTTCTATTTTCTTTTAAGGTCCATAATCATAAAAACTAAGAATGTGTTTTGGATAAACATTTATGTGAGTTCAGTCATAGCACCGTTAATAAATATGTGTGTCTTATCAAATCTCTGTATTTCTATAGACAAAGAAATGAGTTATGTAAAATAGGAGAAAGCTGGTGGTGCAGGCAACCTTAAAACTCACTTCACAAAACAAAATGAATTACTATGCATTGGGTATATGTGGCATTGGGGACACCCAGTCTTGCTAAGACTATAGATAAGACTAACTTTGCTCTTCAGATTATCCTCATTTTTCAAGCAATAGCCATAATTCTCTTGTCTATGTATGTACAAAACCTGCATGGGACATGTTTATTTTGCATTTACTTCATCATCTAAGTTATCTACTATCTACTTTTCAATGATTGTCATAAGTTCCCTAACAGTGGAAATAGTGCATAAGAATGATACATATTAAATATAGAAAAAGTACTGGGATCAAGAGGCTCAGAAAAGAAGAAAGGGTTCTATTAAAAAAACAGAACTGGATAGTGCCCTAACTGAGACTTTCCTCTTGCTGATGGTGAACACATATATAAAAGAAGATACTGCTTCTTTACTTGAGCAAATATTTTTAAATTTCTTTTTCTTTACTTTTTTAAAAACATTTTGCACAGTTCCCACTCAAGGTCAGAGAGGCCATCCAGAGAACTACTTAACCTGATAAATAACTTCAACAAAGTGTCAGGGTATAAATTTAACTCAAACAAATCACTAGCCTTCCTCTACTCAAAGGATAAACAGTCTCAGAAAGAAATTAGGGAAATGACACCCTTCACAATAGTCCCAAATAATATAAAATATCTTGGTGTGACTTTAACCAAGCAAGTGAAAGATCTGTATGACAAGAACTTCAAGTCTCTGAAGAACGAAATTGAGGAAGATCTCAGAAGATGGAAAGATCTTCCATGCTCATGGATTGGCAGGATCAATATAGTAAAGATGACCATTTTGCCAAAAGCAATCTACAGATTCAATGCAATCCCCATGAAAATTCCTACTCAATTCTTTTAGAGAAAGAAAGAGCAATTTGAAAATTCATTTGGAATAACAAAAAACTCAGGATAATGAAAACTATACTCAACAATAAAAGAACATCTGAGGGAATCACCATCCTTGACTTCAAGCAGTATTACTGAGCAATAATCATAAGTACTGTATGGTATTGGTACAGGCAGATAGATAAGTGGAACAGAACTGAAGACCCAGAAATGAACCCACACACCTATGGTTACTTGATCTTTGACAAAGGAGCAAAAACCATCCAGTGGAAGAATGATAGTATTTTCAACAAATGGTAGTGGGTCAACTGGAGGTCAGCATGTAGAAAAATGTAAATCAATCCATTCTTATCACCCTGTACAAGATCAAGTACCTCCAGATACACTCAAACTAATAGAAGAAAAAGTGAGGAAGAGTCTTGAACACATGGGCACTGGGGAAAATGTCCTGAACAAAACACAAATGGCTTATGCTCTAAGGTCAAGAATCAAAAAATGGGACCTCATAAAACTGCAAAGCTTCTGCAAGGCAAAAGACACTGTCATTAGGACAAAACGACAACCAACAGATTGGGAAAAGATCTTTACCAATCCTACATCTGATAGAGGGCTAATATCCAAAATATACAAAGAACTCAAGAAGTTTGCCTCCAGAGAGCCAAATCACCCTTTTAAAAATGGTGTACAGAGCTAAAAAAAAACATTCTCAGCTGAGGAATATCGAATGGACAAAAAGCACCTAAAGAAATGTTCAACATCCTGAGTCATCAGAGAAATGCAAATCAAAACAACCCTGAGATTCCACCTCATACCAGTCAGAATGGCTAAGATAAAAAACTCAGGTGACAGCAGATGCTGTTGAGGATGTGGAGAAAGAGGAACACTCCTTCATTGCTGGTGGAATTGCAAGCTGGTACAACCACTCTGGAAATCAGTCTGGTGGTTCCTCAGAAAATTGGACATTGAACTGCCTGAGGACCCAGCTATACCTCTCCTGGGCATATACCCAAAAGATGCTCCAACATACAACAAAGACACATGCTCCACTATGTTCATAGCAGCCTTATTTATAATAGCCAGATGCTGGAAAAAACCCAGATGCCCTTCATCAGAGGAATGGATACAGAAAGTGTGGTACATCTATACAATGGAATACTACTCAGCTATCAAAACAATGACTTCATGAAATTCATAGGCAAATGGAATGAACTAGAAAATATCATGTGTGAGGTAACCCAATCACAGAAAAACACACTTGGTATGCACTCATTGATGAGTAAATATTACCCTAAAAGCTCAAATTACCCAAGATGCAATCCACAGACCACAGGAAGCTCACAAAGAAGGATGACCAAAATGTGGATGGTACCATTCCTTTTTGAAAGGGAAAAAATATCCATGGAAGCAAAGTTTAGAGCAGCGACCGAGGGAACGGCCATTCAGAGCCTGCCCCACATATGATATATTAATTAAAACTAATGTCCACAATTGCTAACCTTTAAAATATATATGCATGATTGAAATATAATAGCATATATATTAAATTAATGCACAATGTCCAGAAACTAATCACTATTGTATTTGAATATCATTATAACCTATGTAACATTTTTTCCTTTTTTTTTTGCAATGTCTTCTTTACACATCTTTTTTGACTTTTACATTTTAATCATATTCTATGAAAAGAGGCACAAGGACAAAAATGAAAATAGTATTTATTATGTATAAGAAAGAATCATAATCTAAATTCTAGGCTCTACACTGAAAAAATGTGAAATACATAGCACTATGATTTGAAAATGAAAACTACAGTTTTACTTTGTCAGAGAATGTACTAGGGCCTCATTAAAATTTAAAATTAGAAATAAAATAGTCAGATACACTGTCTATATTACAGTGTTAGAGAATTTTAGAATGGAAAATTATATTATTGTCTAACATTAAAAAACATTAACTGTCACAGGCCTCTGTGGTGATACTGATTTCCAATGGTGGGGAGCGAAATTACTTACTCCACGTATTTATTTAAAAACCATAAAGCATTTTGATCATAGATTTACTGAGATGCTTTTACTTCTCAGTGTTGAGATCATAGATGTGCACCACCTTGAACTGATATCTTGAATCTGTGATCAAAGACAAGGTCCTAGGAATAGATAGAATGCCATTTTAAACCTATAGTCTACTACTCTTCTCTAAACCTAAGCACACCCAGTAATAGGCACAATTCAGTGTCAAGCTTTTGTATTTGTCTAATGTGGTTAAAATTAGTATGAAGAGCAAGGCCCCCTTTTAAATAAATTTTGTTTCTGAACAGCATTGGATCTTAGGCAGAACTTGTTTTTTTTCCTATTAAACTTGTATTTTTCAAGGCCTCAAAATGAAGATTATTTTAAATGTAAAAGACAATATTCCTGTTACTATGTTTACACATAAATGTGCATAGCATTAGCCAGGGCTACAACTTTGTATGAGTCATGATGAGAGCTCTTTTTTTCTTTTGAAGCTATCTGCACGTCTTTTGGCTTAGCTTTCCTATGGCTTTCAGTAATTGGCTATTCCATTTATCTATTATTTATTTATTTAGCTTTTATGTTTCTTATTAGAATTACCTCATAAAACACAAAATTAAACCTCTTAAATTATCTGTGCACACACGACTTAGGTGTATAAGAATGGTTCTGTTTCTAATAAGCAATGTTAGGAAAATATCTCACAGCTATCTAGAAAATATGTCCTCACAGTAGTTGTTGTTTTAGAAATAACATGTGGGAGGGAGATAACTACTTTTAATTTTTCATTATTCCAGTTTGCTGAAATACTGTGCGTCCCATAACTATGGAAGTGTAAAGAGTTCTTTGGAGATTTCTATCACATTGAATGAAGTTAAAGTATTTATTTTAGCATCCTATATTTATTGTGTCAAAATTGAGTGAGTGATTATGAGCATTAGCATTAACAACCAGGAGAGAGGAAAATAGGAAACGCCAAGCTTGTCTTTGAAAAAACATAGTTAAATGGGAACAGTGGAATCAATAGACTTCTAGAAATCGGTTCACTAAACTCAGAGAAAAATTCTTTAAGGGAAAACATTGAGTTTTTTTTTTAAAGAATGTTTACTACATTGTCACTTACTGTACAGTTCCATTATGCACTCTTGTCTTTCCTGGTATTTTTAATGACAACATGCCATAGTCTTTGTGCAAGAGAAATCAAGACCATATGCACTATTGGACTTCATTTCCAAAGAAACTGTTGCTCAGGTCTCGTTCTTGTTTATTAGAAGAACAAAGCTAAGGTTATTCTTTGTTTAATGCAGAACTATACAGTACCATAAAACTGGGTCTATGGGAGTGGGCAAGAGTACTGGTCCCACAGTGTAGGATGCTTTCTCCTGTGATGATAGGTGATACAGCTCAAACAAACAATAGGACACTTGCACATTTGAGGCTGTTTACATGGTCAAGAAATCCCTTATAAAGCTCTGAATTTTCATCTCTTGTTGGCTTTGAAGGTCCAAAGAGCCAACAAATTTGATAATGTAGAAGAATCACAATTCAATAAACACAAAAGCAATCAAACTGATTCACAGAGAATTAAAGTTCAGGGTCGAATCAATGCTACAATAAAATTAATTAGGCAAAACTAAAATAAATCTAAGATCATATGGGCCTATGGGTAAATTCTTCTGAATACATAAAAAATAATACCAATTCCTATCAAACTTATCTCCAGTGAAAAGAGAATATTTCCTCAATTCACGATGCGAGGTTATCTTATTGTAAGTCCAGTCAATAAGATTTTTAGACTTAAGACACCATAGTGGTTGGATAATAAAGAACCCCAAAGTTTGTTGGCTATTTGGTCCCCCATGCTTGTTGAATGCTTGCTTCCTAGTTGGTGGAACTATTGAAAAGAATTTGGAGGTGTGGCCTTTGGAGGAGATATAATTATTCATGAGGGAAGAGTAAAGCTGCATATGCAAATCCATCCTCACTCCTTGCTAGTGAGCGAATATAACATTACTTGTTCACATTACACTAGCATCAAACCGAATTTCTCAAGCCTTCCAACTTTAACTAAAACCTCTAGTTCTTGTAAGGATCTTTAAAGCCTTAAGCTTAGGTTGGGAATGCTGAAGAATTGCTCTAGTCTTCTGAATAGCTACTGAGCTCTCAGCTGTTAGAACAGCTGTTCTCAGCTGATTATTGGGCAAATCAGACCTCATAGTGTAGGCCAAATCAATTTGTAATATGTATTATATTGGTAGATTCCATTCCTGTAGATTACTCCAACTAATCCAGCATTTAAGGGACAATAAGTACATAAGCAATCTCCTCAACCACTGTGGAAAAAAAAATCTCAAATTACAATGAGACACCTCTCAACACCCACCAGAATAAAAATGATAATGCTAATAATGAATAGGAATTATGATAGTAGTAATAGAAAATAAGCTTCGATGACAAAGGAATCTCTTACATATTGTCAATGCGGGCAGTAAATGGTGCTGCCACTGTGGAAACCAGTTTTGCCATCCCTTAAAATGTCATTCATATATTTACTTAGCGACCACGTCTTTCAAACCCTGGTTGCATATGTGAGGTGATTAAAGGTATGTTCATGAAAAGCACTTACACACAAGTATTCACAGCAGTATTGTTCAGGTCCATAAAATAACTACATGGGAGAAACATGAACACACACTCTGTAATATAGAGATTTAAAGGTGGTATATCCATACATTGTGCTGAATCATCCTGATGCATAGGTTACAGTGATGGTCCTGGAAACTCTAGGCTAAGCAAAAGAAAAACATCATGGAAGGGCATTATGCTGGAAAAGTCTACTCATATAACATTTCCAGAAGGTGCAGGTGTGTGCATGCAGAAAAGAGATGTATCTGAAGGGAGTGGTAATTTCCTGGAATTAAATGAGAGTAAGAATGGAGGAAAACAGTTACCTACAAAGGGCCACCAACTCAAGTAGTTGTATTGCAATGGCTTATTTTGTGTTTTGGTAAATAGATTTTAATTTTAAAATCCTAAAATGAGTTAAATTGGATGGACAAAGTGCACGATAAAATCTATACTTATGGTAGTGCGTGATGAATGTTATAATACAATTCCAAGAAAAGCCAAGAACAGAACAGCTAAGCCAGAGGAGTCATCAAGGTTAAGTGGACTTGATACTGGAGTCATTATAGATAAACAGTAAGATAAGCTAGATGAAGAGGAAGTGCTCATTTTTCTATTCTTTACTTTAAAAAATATTTATTCTCTCTCCGTGTGTGTGTGTGTGTGTGTGTGTGTGTGTGTGTGTGTGTGTGTGTGTGTATGTGTAGTGGTGGCTGGGGTTGAGGGATGGGGTATGTGTGTTGGGGAAAGGTGTTCCTGCAGAGGCTGAAATAGGATGTTGGATCACTTAGAATCAGAGGTAGTGAATCTAAGCTGCCTATATGTTTGCTGGGAACTGACCTGGGTCATCTGCAAGAGCAGTACTTGTAACTGCTAAGATTTCTCTCCAAGCTCTTCATTGTTGATTTTTATATATACTTTTTAAAGTACAGTAAGCAGGTCTTATCACTGTATAGTTAAATAGTAACCAATAATAAGGTTAGCAAAGGGTGTAATCACAAATCTAAGACTTCCTATTAAAGCAAAGATAAGTTTATCAGTCAGAGACTGAAAATCACTCCTGTTATCTTGTGGGGTTCCTTTTAACTGAACAATTAATGAGGATATATATTTGCAGTATGGGGACCTGGGACTCTGACATGCCATATGAAGCGAGCTGGATTTTATTCTAGATACTTTCCAGGTTCTATTTTATTGGGGACAGTGAGCCTACTAAGTTACAAGGCTGAATATCTTGAAACAGAGTTCATCAAAGTGGAGAAAGCATGCTCTTGCCCGAAGTCCAGGCATCAGAGATCCCCAAACATGCTGGCAGGCGCTCCAGATAAAACAGAGATGAGCATCAGGAAGTGGGCATTTTTCAGAGCTGCTGTATGAGGAAGTCCCGAGAGACCCGTTTTGAGACTGTTCCCAAGTATTATATTGGACATTATCATGGTGTTTATATAGAAATGCTTCCAGTTGTGCTAGTTTGATCTCCTATGAACATTGCATGTGTTTATCCAAGGATATGTTTCTTATTATTCATGAGTGTTTGCATATGGTGTTTCCTGATCAGCCTTCTTCATTTGTCTGCTTTGCACACGTGATTCACACTGTACTTTCGGCTTTAATTCATTTTGAACTCCAAGGAACAAAGCATTAGTAAAAGCTAATTAAGTTAGTAATATTGTTATATGGAGAAAAAAAGTTGTTAGTGAAATCCTGAAGTGGGACTTTCTGTTTACATTTCTCCAAAATAGACTTAATAGCAAGAATGAAAAATGTAGAAGCTACCCTCGACAGTTATGTGTATAAGTGTTTTACCTGCGTATGTTTTTCTTTTGCCATCAGAGGTCATAAAAGAGCACTGTAGTCTAGAAATGGGGCTACCTATGCTGGACACTGTCATGTGGGTTCTGGGAATAGACCACGTTTCTCTGGAATAGCAGCAAACACCCTATTTACTGAGCTATCTCTCCAGCCCAGATATCAATATTTTAAAGTACAAATTTTAATGTGTTACAGAAAGAATTTATGTAACACTTTGGGCAATTTCACAGCACTTTGGATTTGTACAAAATACCTTTACCCACAACATGGATACACTTTCAGATTTTAAGCGTCAAGCTCTACCACCGAACAATATTAATCCTAACCTTAGGGGGCTGGGTTTTTGTTGTTGTTGTTATTGTTGTTGTTGTTTGTTTTTTTTTTTTTTGCTTGTCTTTCAGGAGTTTATGTTGTTCCAGCCTGCCAAAACTTTACTCCTTTTTAAAATCCATTAGCCTACACTGGTTAATATTTGATAATGTATTCACTATGGGAGCACACAAGGGCTTTGCAGATTCCTCATTGCAATGACCAGAATCTCTCCTACTCACAGAACATGTGTCCCTATGCTTAGTATTTTAAAAAAATATATTACTTTCCAGGTTAATTACTATTTTTATCCCTTTTCATGTTTATTCAGAAATGTTTATTTATATGCTTAGCACCACACTGCAAAAACATAAGAATATGCTGAGTGCACTGCTATGTAGCTTTCTCTCATTTGCTTTGTTTTGTGTCTGTCCCCCAAGGTCACACTTACTTCTCCTTTTTTTCCATCTTTATTAACTTGAATATTTCTTATTTACACTTCGATTGTTATTCCCTTTCCCAGTTTCCGGGCCAACATCCCCCTCCCCTTCTACATGGGCTTCCCCTCCCCATCCTTCCCCCATTACCACTCTCCCCCCAACAATCCCGTTCACTGGGGGTTCAGTCTTGGCAGGACCAATGGCTTCCCCTTCCACTGGTGCTCTTACTAGGCCATTCATTGCTACCTATGAGGTTGGAGCCCAGGGTCAGTCCATGTATAGTCTTTGGGTAGGTCACACTTACTTCTAATTATTACCTTGGCAGATTACTTGCCCATCTTCCTACGATACCAATGGCCAGTTAACTACTGGATAGATTGTTGCCCTAATTTGCAGAGATGAGAAAAATCAATAAGACTTGTTCATCTGTATATCACAAATCCTTAAGGAACATTGTCTCAGACAGAATAAACAAATATACTTGTTAAAAATAAAATGAATAGATTTAAGCTGGTATAATGCTAACTTTTATACAGTTTCCATGCTACAATCAATGTTATTATCCTTTCTGGTGGGTATTATGGTACTATCATCAAATGTAGCATACTTAATTTTTGGATTTAGCAATTACCTCTAAAAATTTACTGTAAAAAAGCATGCACCTACATTCTTATGTTCAAGTTGTGTATGTAGATATGTAGGTGCACACACTTGTGCATGCCATGTATAGGTAAAAGTCAAAGAAGAAGAGAAGGAGGAGGAGGAAGAAGAGGAGGAAAAGGAGGAAGAGGAGACGTTTCTGTTTTCTTTTTATCTTTGCCATACCTCTTAAAATGGATTTTATTTACTGAACCAGAAATTGCCATTTCACAAGAATGGCTGCAAGTAAGCTCATAGGAATGGCCTATATCCATCCCATGTTTCTGGGGTTATTGATATTCACAAATATGCTTGGTCTTTTTATGAGTATTAAAGATCCAAATTCTCATACAGACCAAGATCTACTACACACTGAACTGTCTGTCCACAGTACTATTCTGAGTAATTGCTTCAGAATTTTGAATGGTTTAAAAGCTAAATTAAATAGTTACCATCAAAAATGATTTGATAAGAAATGCTAATGTTTAATATCTACCGATGTTCTAACCATGTATGGACTATAGAGAACATATGGGCACATGATACTGAAATGTGTATAGATATTACATTTCCCATAGTTGTCATTTATACTTTCTGCAGTGGTCACATCCAGCTTGATTTTGACAGTTTGGCTTAAGAAGTATCAACAATCTGTTTGACAAGCTGATATCAGAAGACAAAACCAGTTCAGTCAAGTTCAACCTTTCCCTCTACTGCGAGTTACTGGAAGACGTGGAAGAGCTAGTCATCGTTTCTATCAATTGGCCTATTCTCATTCAAACTGAATGCTTGTTAGCTCACAAGGCAATTAAGTGTTGTTCTTTTTAGCACAATCAACTGATGAATAAATTTTAGAAGGCTCACACTTTAAAAATCTTGTACTATGAATCAAGTAAAGGAGCAAGAGCTATGTAATAACATGAAAAGATAAAAAGAGATGCTTAGTAAGACATAGTTTTGCACACCATTTCTTAGAAAAAGTCCAGTTGTAACTACGTACCACAACCAAATAAACCAGAGAATGTTTATTCGGCTTACAGGTTAAAGTCAATCTTTGAGAAAAGGCAGGGAAGAACTCCAGAGACAGAATGGAAACAAAGACCATGTTAGTGACCTGTCCCTCCTGATGTGTTCACATAGTTTTCTTAAACAGTCTAAGGGAGGCCATTACCTTCAGTGAACTAGGCCACCCTACATTAATTAGCAATTAAGAGATGCCTCATCATGTGGAACTCAAGAAGAAGGAAGACCAAAATGTGCATGTTTCAGTCCTTCTTAGAAAGGAAAACAAAATATTCAGAGGAGGAAATACAGGGACAAAGAGTGGAGCAGGCACTGAAGGAACGGCCATCCAGAGACTGCCCCACCTGGAGATCTATCTCATATACAGTCATCAAACCCAGTCACTATTGGTGATGTCAGAAGTGCTTGCTGACAGGCGCCCGATATGGATGTCTTCTGAGAGGCTTTACCAGAACTCTACTGATACAGATGAGAATGCTTGCAGCTAACCATTGGACTGAGCATGGGGACCCAAATGGAGAAGTTAGAGAAAGTACTGAAGAAGCTGAAGGGGTTTGTAAGAGCAATATCAACCAACCATAACCCCCAGAACTCCCAGGGACTAAACCGCCAACCAAAGAGTATATGTGGAGGGTCTCATATTTCCAGCCACATATGTAGCAGAGGATGGCATTGTCTGGCATCAATAGGAGGAGAAGCCCTTGATCCTATGAAGGCTTAATTTCCCAGTGAATGCCGGTGGGAGGAGGGAATGGGTGACTGGGAATAGGAGCATCTTCAAAGAAACAAGAGGAGTGGGAAAGGGGCTAACATTTGAAATGTAGATACATAAAATATCCAATAAAAAATAAAAAAATAAATGCCTCAAAGAGATGGAAACAAGCATAAGTGACAGAGGCAGTTTTTCAATTTTGTCTTCTAAGTATGTCAGTTGACATCTGAAGCCAGGTATAATAACACCTATAATTGGAGAAATTGGTGATCAAGATAGAAGGACACAACATTGTAGGATAGCGAGGGATATAGAGAGCCAAAATATCTAAACTAAAACAAATAATGAACATTTTTAAGTTAAAAATGGATGGTTGAATGAGATGGTAATGTACATAAACTTTTATATGAAAAGCACTTGAATATTTGAATATAAAATGATGCTAAAACAATAATATTTATGCCAATTAACTAACAATAAATTCCTTTAAGAGCACTGTAGAATTGCAATTAAATACAGTTGAATAGAATTTAAGTTGTTCTCATACTTTGCATTATTTAAATAGTTTTAAAGTATTCAAAATGACCAGATTTTATGAAACTGGAATAATGAAATTATTTGAAGGAATAAATATTCACCTAAATGACAGTGGGTTCTACTAGAGAAATATTTCACTGGCTAATATATGTAAAGCATTCACAAGTTTCAGTGAAAATCTCAGTGGCTAATCATCACCCTATTTATTAAATTTAGGACAAACTGTTGATTCAGGTGCTTTTCAGAACCATGTCAATTTGTGTCACATCATGTAGCCATGGAGACAGACTGACTCTGTCTTTTCTAATAAGTATGCTGTTGCAGTGCCAATAAACCCAACTAATGATCCATATAAATCAGAGGATGGCTAGACCTGAATTGTAGATTCACAATGAGACCAATTGTTCTGTCTTCACAGGTGGGGAAAGTGAGTTGTCTCGAGGTTGAGGAGATGGCTCATTCAGTGAAGCGCTTGCCTCGTACCATGAGCACCTTCATTAAATCCCCCTACTCTCATACTAATCTGGCAGTGCCTTGAATACCAGTAGGTAGGAGACAGCAGGATTTCTGACATTTCCTGACTAGTCAGACTGGCTGATCTTTGACTTCCCGATGCAGTGAGCACCTGTGTTTCCAAAAACAAGGTAGAGAGTGGACTGAGGAAGACACACACACACAGACTTCTGGCTGCCACACTTATTCATACGTGTGAACGTGTTCACAAACACGCAAACAGATACACAAAGACACATGCATGCCACACAAGGACACACATCAAAAAATTGTGAAAACACAGTGGAAAGGGAGAGACACTTCTACCTACCCACCAAATTACACCAAGCTTCTCCTTTCTTGGTCAGTACCTAGGAACTCAGTTCTTATTTGAAATGTTGATGAAATAACAATAGAAATGTGTAGAAAATCTAGGAAGCTTTTTTTTTTAATGAGGGAAATGGTAACAAGTGAGGTATCAGACTCTGACTAGAATTACAGAAGACTACAAGAGATATACTGCATGTTGATCAACATATCATCATATAGGACAAAACAGAGGACTGAGTTCTGACAGTGTGGTTATTCCAAGAAAAATCAAAGCTTCAGTTAAAAGATATTCTTCACACAAAGACAGAAAAGCTAAGTTCTTGCCCAGACATCCCCTAAATTAAGTGGTAAGAAGTAATTGTGTGAGGAAGCAGACGTCAGACAAGCTGTCAGAACGCTGTCCCTTTGAATATCCAAAAGACCATGTTGATTCTCGGGGTGTAGAGGCAACTTAATATTACACTGTGGCTCATTTGAAGCTCAGAGTAATTTAATCACTTAAAAAAACTTCTGATAATGTAAGTATAATTCATAACATGCAGAAATTAGTGACACCCAGCACAGTATTAAGAAAACATCTTGAATATCTATTGGTGACTGTTCAAGGTTCTGTTGTGTCATAAGATGATGGAGACTGAGCAAGAAGTTGACACATTAACAGCTGTGCAGACAGAAGTCTACCCTTGTAGTTTATTAGAACGGGAGAATCATCTACAAATACTTTCTCAGTTAATTTCTGTCACCTTCCAGAGGAGGGAGCAGAAGGGCTTATAGATGATGAGAGCGAAAAGGGCAGACAGTGAAAGAGCTTTTGTTGTAACAAAGAGTCCAAGTGAGAACCTCTGACGAGCGTCAGAAAAGCAGCTGGAAAAATCTACACACCGCCAAAGTAGCAAGAATATTGCATGTGCCCAGGGCTCAATCTACAGAAGTCTCAGCAATTTAAAGCAGCCCCTTAGGCTCTCGGCGTAGCACACATTTTAACTTCTTTACTGTGCTATTTAACACAGCTATTTAAAAATCGAGGTAAGCTTTACTTGAGCACTTGATGCAGTCCAGCTGTCTTAGTCTGTTTCTATATTGAATGTCCTTTGCTGAAAGTCCAGGACCAACCCTTGAGTGTTCTCCAGTCTTATTTGCAACCTGCTTAGCCCAATAGGAAGCCGTCCTTTGAATTTAGCTAAAGAATAGGATTATGTTCTTTTTTTTTTTTAAAGTATTTTCCTAGAACCACCCAACTCTCTCTGTTTATCCTGGTTTTCCTGATACTGGTTACTATTAGTTTTCTTAGACCACAGATCTGGTAACATCCACTGGGTTATAGCAACCCTTGGGGTTACAAGCTGTAATTGCGTGTATGTCTCCTGCTTGAATTTAACCTGGACCTACTCTTATCAGAAATGAATAGTTAATGTTTGAAGACTGACGTAACATAAAATATGTCATAAACTATCATCAGGTAAAAAAACATGTCAATCAAATTTAAGGGTTACTGAGTTTTTATGTGTGGGAAGCAATCAAATTTGAAGTTTGTGGAAAGAAATAAATTATTTGCACCTGAAATATATTGTCAACATCTATGTCTATGTTTGTTGATTAATTATGGTAAATTCATTAAGATTCATTTTACATTGAAGAACTTCAATTAGTTTGAGTTCTTAAGTCAATGGAAAGATATTAATTCCTTTTCAAGTACATGTAACACTATATGTATTTCCAAGTCTACTTCAAACGTAAAATTTAATCAAATAAATATGAAAGGGTGGAAGTTTGGAGCTTAAGTTTTTAATTTCCATAAAATAAAGATATTAAATATGTTTCCAGTAGCAACTTGCATGGCTCATGTTTATTTTTTTATTTCCATATTGAAAGTAATGTCTGAGTCAAACATGTTCTCTTTTTTATGGTTCTCTTTATTTTTATGTATGTATGTATGTATGCTTCCCATGTGCAAGTGCACACAGAAACCGGAAGATGTTGAACAAACCCCTGGAGCTGCAGTTACAACAGCTCCTATGCATTAGGAACAACATGAGCATTTAAATTTGGGTCCTTTGGCTGAATAGTGCTTACTCCTTTGTTTAAAACAAAATTTTTATTAATTATTTGATAATTTCATCTGATGAATTTTAATTAGTATTTCCTCCCCAAACTCTTCTTCTTCTTCTTTTTTTTGATGGTTTAGAACTTAAATTCTTCTTATAGTCATCATCTTCATTATAATCTCCCTGCCAATTCAATTTTAAGGTCCCCCACCATCACCCCGTGGAGTTCATACGTGTTAACCAGGCACTGTTGGGATGGAGCCTTGTTTGAAATATTGTTATCGCACCAAGGGCCACATCATTAAAGGCTACTGATTCTCCTTCTTCTAGTAGCTGTTAAATAGCTTCTCAGCTAGTAGTGGGATTTTCTGCCTATCAGCCCCCATCCATCCTGGGATTTTTTTTTTTTCTGATTTGAGTTCGGACTTATCTTATGGTTGAGATCATAGTCAATGTGAGTTCATATATGAAAGTGGTTGGAAAACATCATTTTCCTTATCTACCAACTCTAGCTCTTAAAATCTTTCTACTCTGGTTCCAGGAGGATTCCTGAGCCTTTTGGGGGAAGGGTACATGACTGCCCTATTTATGTCTGCCCTATTTATGGTTGAATGCTGACTCTTAACTGGTGAACTCTCTAGTTTCAGAAATAAATATTCTTTATATTTAATGGAAACTATTAAGAGTACATATTTTATAATATCGATTAACTAGTAGTGCTACAAAAATGTTCTTTCCTATAATATTATAAAGTCCCTATATCCTGTAGTTTTCTGAAGCTATAACTTATGACTCATTAAAGGTTTAAAAAGAACAGTATAGTGGTATTGTACAGAGAATAAATCACTTTCAGTATGTGTCCTGAATTCCTTTACATCCTCAAAGGTATTAAAATTAATCCCATGACAAAAGAGTGGGAGATATGTACTGCAGGAGTGGTGAGATATGTCTCTGCTCAGAACAGATTATGAAAATGTTGCATCCTCATTTTCATTTTATTCCAAGATCAATCTTTCTGAGCAGAGCCACCCTCTTAAGAAATAGTTTAAGGCAAGCATGCCAGGAAGAATCTGAGGACTGAGCTAGTCAGTGCCCAAAGGATCAACCCCAGAAGAGCTTGGAAGCACTTGCTCCAGAGTTAGGTGCATCTGTAAATAACCGCTAAATTGCCCCCTCCCATGAGCCCCTAAGCCAGAAGAAAAGGCTAAAATTGCTCCCAGATTTTGAACCCAAGGAAGTTCTGAGATAACCTCTTGGTGCAAATGCTGGTGCAACTCTGACACTCCTGGAGGGAGATGAATTACTCTTTTAAAGCCATGGGGTATGCAACCAAACACTTCCATTTATCAAAGTCTATGGAGCAATAGAGAAGATCACCTCTCACCCCCCCTCTCTCTCTTTCCTTCTTCCCTCCCTCCCTCCCTCCCTCATCCAATCACTTGTAATAACTAATTGGTTAGCTTGAGCCAAACAAAAAATAAAGGAAAAAAGATTAATCAATGAATCAATGTATAATTGTGTGCATGTTATTTTATTCAGATTGGTTTTAATGCAAAAAATTTATGAGATGGCACATTAAGAATTTAAAACAAAAACAAAGCACAAATGAGCCTCATAACAAAATCCTTTTTTTTAAACTAGACCCATAATAACAAATTTCTGTCAATTGCAGGCCAAGGATAACAGATTGGATGAGGAGACAGAAGGTGATTATTTATGTGAAAGATAGACTAAGCATCCAGAATGTATCATGTGTTCACAAATTAAACACAGTGGCCACCATACCACACAGAGCATTTATTCATACTATACTGGATTTTGTTTTACCTCATTTAAAGCATGCTTCAAAACTTTGATCTTCACAATGCGAATTATCCTTATACTTTTAAAGAAGAAGGAAATTCTACTGGTGTTTTGTTTAACCAGTGCCCTAGCTTTCATACATGAGCTAATTCTTTTTCCTAGTAGTTTGCTATTACAAGCTACTTCAGAGCTCCTTATTGAAAATGTGCCACTTTGGAATATATTCCACAGGCAAATCTCCAGCTGTGATATTACTGTGACCAAATGTGCAAACATACTTTATACAGTTTGATGAATGGTGTCAAAAAGCCATACAGAAAGATCGCATCAATTCACACCTTCCACACACTGTGAGTGGCCATTTCTTCCTATAGTTTCAGTTACTCATTATGAAAAGTTCTGCATGTACTTAGTCGCTTGACAAAGGAACACATTTTCTAATTAATTACAAGTAGTTTCTAGTGTCTTCATAAGAGTACATGTATTAGCTATCTGAATTTTTGTTCTCTTAAGGGCCACAGTGTTATTTTGCACATTTATTCTTTTATGTCATTTTTCTTTTGTTATCTTCAGTTCTATGAGACATGTTTGTGCAATAGTGAAAGCTAGTAAGCAAGTTTTATATAAGTTTTCTAGGTTTTTTGTCCATCTTAATTATCATTCTAATTAATTCCTTTTAATTGGTTTTACTTTAATAAAACTACCAACATTTTTCCAAAGATTTGTCTGCATTTTGATAGTTAGTTTTGAAAAACTTCCAAGACTAAGAAGTCATTAATAAATAGTTAAAAGAATGGTTAAATCTAGGAAAGTGTGGAAATCTGACCTGAAATTGTCATATGGGTAGGTATGATGTCAATATGCAGAAATTCTGTAATCTTCTTCAAAGTAAACTTTATTGTCTGGCCCAAGTGAAGTTTTTCCAGAGCCTGCCAAATATTTACTAAGCAGGAAGTGAGCATCTCCCCTTCGCAGTGTCACTGAGTGTGATAGTCCTTCCATAGCCCTCAGTAGAGAAGCCCCTCCCAGCAGCAGGGCCCCAGTGATTTAGCAAAAGGAGTCAGATTTTCCACTGGCCAAGTTCTTTCCCAGTTCATGAAAATTATAATTGGTAGACAGCCATCTTTTATAATAGTCTAGAAATTCACACTTTCCAAAGTTTCACTGCAGAGAACAAGCAGTCGTATCTAGCAAGACAATGAAGGCTTTATAAAGAAGGGATCATGGCCAGAGTGAGTGTGTACTGCATGAAACCAGACCATGATGTTATGACCATTAAATCAGCATGTAGTAGAACACACTTTTTCCTAAAATATTTCAAAATAGCAAATGTGTTAAAAGAAATAATTTCAACTTTCTTTTCCTCTAGCCATATACTTTTATCCCTCAAAGATTGCAAAATAACAAATGTGTTTAAAGAACAATTTTCATCCCCCTTCTTTTCCTCTGTCCCCCATCTTTTCAGATTCTTTTTATGAGGCAGGATATTACAGCAGAAGACTTGAGTTATAGAAGCAGGCATCTTGAATTCTGTTAGTTTTCATCTTTGTGGCTTGTATTAGTCAGTTTTCTCTAGAGTAACAGAAGTTATAGAATAAGCCTCTCCATCTAACTACTATTTACCTATCTATAATATACACACACAGACACACACAGACACAGACGCACAGACACAAACACACACAGACCTACACACACACACACACACACACACACACACACACACACACACATACACACACACGAGATAATATTTGTTACAGTGACTTTTTGGCTGTGGTCCAGCTAATCCAATATTGGCTGGCTGTGAACAGAAAGTTTAAGCGTCCACTTGTTCAGTCCAAGAGGCTGGTTGTCTCAACTAGTTTTTGGTATACTCTGAAATCCCCAAGAAATAGAGTCTCAGTGCCACGCCCAACCTCGACCAGCAAGGAAGACACGACCACAGGAGATCTTCTTCAAGCAGTTTTACTCAGGAAGCTTTATACAACCTTCTGACTCTCTTTCTCTTCTGGCTCTCTCTCCTCGGGGAACGCCCTGCACCACACTTAAATGGCTAGCACTGGCCAGTCCTAGCAAGCCACGTGGGTCATGTAGATAGGCTGTCACTATGCGGAAGCTAGCAGGCGAGGCAGACATAGCCAAATAAGGACTTGTTTACTGCAAGGAGCGCTCACCGTTGGGAGGGTGGAAGGCGGAAGCCAGCGCTATCTTTGAGGCGTGGCACGTCGCAGCTCTCTACAGTTCCCCCTTTTTGTTTAATTAATCAAGCAGGCAAAGGCACTGCTGAGCGTGGCGACCCCCCCTGTCTTAGGATCATCCCTTCATTAAACCCGTTGTAGGACACCTTGTCGCCCACAAGGTTCGATGCCTTAGGTAGAAGGGATGTTGCCTGTCGCTGGGCAAGGTCACTCACATATACTCAGGGGCGAGGTGCAACTAGGTCTTCTGAATGACCGTAAGCCAGGCTTGAGGGGACTGTCCTGCTTCAATGGCTGTAAATGTCTGTACCACCATAGCCATGTGCCGCCTCTGAACAAACCTCATTCTACAGAGACAGCACAGGTTCACTAGGGAGACCAGCAGCAAGAGTCCAGCCAGGGCTCCCATACCCACCCACTCTCTAAGAGGATTCATAGCAGCAGCAATCCAAGATGACAATCCCGTAGCCAGTCCAGCATTCGCACGTGTGGAGTTCACCGTCACGATGGCTACATGTAGCTGATCCATTAAGAAATCAAATTCTTCCGTCCAATTACCTAAAAGATAACTTGACAACTGTTTAGACAAATTAGAGGAGTGGGCTTAAAGGTCATGACATATCGGCATGAGTCTCGGGAACACCGAAAATTGGCAGCAGCCTGTTCATTGGCATATTCAGCTATAAAAGCTTTCTAGTCCAAATACTGTCCTAGACTATGACAGGCCCAAGATAGGTTAATCACTAGGAGTCATGCAAAATCTGTGTAAGGCCTCAACCTGAGCTATGGTAAATGAGGCCGTAATGTCATATGTCCTGACTGATTTCGCCAGGGACTTGATCACCTTAAAGTCTACAGGCTCATGATACCTTTGTTGATTAGCATCCACATAAACAGCATAGGCCAGATGTAGTTCTGTGCGGACTGCCTTCCACACTTCTGGGCAGAATGTACTATCCGAAACTCTACTTCCTCCCTCTACAACATTGGCAGGGAGGAGGAGCCGAGGGGAACCGCCCAGGAGGTTCCTCCACCATTTTAAGCTTTTTCCTATTCTTCTTCTGTCTGTTCCTTAGAGACTGTTTCCACATTTGATCTATCAACTCTTGTAACTCTTCTTCTGAATCTGTTTCATCTGTTTCTTCGTCTGTATCTGTCTTTTCTGAGTCTGTCTCCTTTGCGCTTCCCTGCTTTTCTGACCTCTCCTCTTGAAGCATTTCTAGGGCAGCTTGCCCCTTCTCTATAGCTGCCGGACAACATTTCTGATCCTCAAGGCAGCTACGCACTAAGCGCCATACTGGACAGACCCCAGGTCTTAGAATCCCCTGTTCCTGGGCAAAATCAAGGTCTTTCCCTAACTTGTCCCAGCTCGCCACCGTGAGATTACCAGAGGCTGCGAACCAGGGTGTAATGGCATCACATTCACTCAAAAATCTCTCTATGGTGCTTCTTTTTATTTTTAGTTTCTTTCGCTCAAACAGCTCTTGAAGAGCCAGAAAAATTGGACGACACTGTGAGGTCCCCATGACAAAAACTTTCTATGCTGCTACGGCTAAATTCACCGCGCGTCTTGCTACTTTCGGTTCGCTGCTACCGCAAACTTTACTTTCGGTTCGATGTTACCGCGAACTTTACTTGCTCACTACCCTGAGACTTTATAGCCACTTATTTGTCATGGTCCTTATTGTCCCACCTGACCTTGGGAACTTCCAGCGTTGCCCTGACTGCAAGAATTTCTGATCTCGGAGAGAGTTGAGTCCCTTTATGGTGGATTCGAGTAGTTCCTTGTACGGGCCACCACTTGCCGCGCCCAACCTTGACCAGCAAGGAAGACACGACCACAGGAGATCTTCTTCAAGCAGTTTTACTCTGGAACCTTGATACAACCTTCTGACTCTCTTTCTCTTCTGGCTCTCTCTCCCCGGAGAATGCCCTGCACCACACTTAAATAGCTAGCACTGGCCAGTCCTAGCAAGCCACGTGGGTCATGTTGATAGGCTGTCACTATGCGGAAGCTAGCGGGCCAGGCAGACATAGCCAAATAAGGACTTGTTTATTGCAAGGAGCGCTCACCGTTGGGAGGGTGGAAGGCGAAAACGAGCGCTATCTTTGAGGCATGGCATGTCGAAGCTCTCTACATCTCAGGACAGTGAAGAAATGGATTTGGTAACAAGGAAGTGCAAGGAGGTAAAGAGAAAAGACTTCCTTCTTTTATGTCCTTCCGCTGGCTTCAAGGAAAAAGTATTACCCAAATTAGATCTGGATTAAGAATCTGGACTAAAGGTGTGTCTTACGACCTCAATGTTGCAGACTAGAAGTACATCTTCTTACTTTGAATTAATCAGAAATCTGTCTTAGTTGTGCCCTAATCAATTCCAGTTGATAAGCAAGATTGGCAGTAAGTGTGGTCCACCATCTTCTTTTACAAAAAGTGGCTCCATAGGTCTTGGTTTTTTCTTGTTTCGTTTGTGTTTAAAGCAAAAATAACAAGCAAGGAAGAGATCTGATGGAGGTAGAGATGGGAAACACAATAGAGTATTGGCAGTTATAATACAAAAGCAGAATTACCGATAGTAGAAAGATGGAAAATAAAACAAAATGATACCTACATTGTCTTAGTTAGGATTTCATTGTTGTGAAGAGATACTATGACCATAGCAACTCTTATAAGAAAGAATATTTAATTGAGACTAGCCTACAGGTTCCGAGGTTTAGTTCATTATTATCATGGCAAGAAGCATGGCCTTACACAGGCAGACTTGGTATTGGAGGAGCTAAGAATTATATATCTTGATCCATAAGGATCAAAGAAGAGGCTGGCTTACACTGGGCGAAGCTTGAACATATATATGAGACCTCAAAGTCAGCTCCACAGTGACACACTTTTACTCACACTGCTTTGACTTGTATTACCATGCACATACATACATACTTAAATACATAAACCTATTGGTATTTTATTTACTTTTCAATTATTGTGAGGAAACACCGTGGCAGAGGCAATTTATAGAAAGCAGAGACTATGTAAGGATTACTCTTTCAGATGGATAAAAAGCCATTAATATTATGGAAGAGTGGCAGCAGACAGGCATCTAAACAAGAGCTGAGAGTTGAGAGCTGAAGGCTCATATACTGACCTGCAAACAGTAAGCCAAAAGACAAAATTGGGAATACACTGTAGCTTCAAAATTCTCAAAACTTGCCACCTGCACAATTCCTCCAACAAAGCAACATCTCCTGCACTTTTCCAGACGATACCACCCTGGGAATCAATTATTCAACTTCCAGAGTATATGGAAAGGTATCTATCATTCAAATCATCACATGGCTATCTATAGAGACATACGTGTATACAAATATAAAATATATTGCAAAAAAAGTGAAACCAACGGCTGAAAGTGGTATTAAATACTAAAGCGATCCTTTGGGCTACTTGTTAGTTACATATGAACTACTATGGATGGACACTTATTAAGACAAAAGAAAATAATATTTAAATCAAGCCTCAGTGCTGCACATGTATAAATATGAAAGAAGATACACATTCTTTTTATTAGACAGAGGTATTACTGTTCTCCTGACCTTTTATATACCTTCAACTTCAAGTGCCAAATAGAACCATATGCAGGAATATAACATGATCAAAGCTTAAAGAAACAGAAGTTTCAAATAATATTCACAATTAAAGATAGAACCCAGCTGTATGCTATTGCAAAAACCTGAGGTGGCAAGAAGAGTTTTCACTTTTACTTCTATTATTATTAACCCACTTAAATTGGATTCACTTTTCCACCTTAATATTTATTTTCTTGCCGAAAGTGGAACAGATGGGAGAATTTTGAGTAATTGAAAACACTTATTGGTATGTCTTTCTGCTAAGATACATTATCACCAGTATAATTGTGACCTCTTAGCAAATGTTATTCTTTTTCTTCTCATGTCAAACATGTGATCATTTTTTCCATCTATTATTATTATGTCCTGCTATATAACCTTTCAGAACAGCCCTTCTGTACACTGTAGCACACCTATGAGTCATATGATGACACCACATACCAAAAAGATTAAGCTCCAAGGTAGCCACACAACTAATTTGTCAAGCAAGAAGTGAAGAAACAATAAGCTGAGAAAAGTCTGTATTGTTTCTATGTAAAACAAAAAACAAAAACAAAAAACAAAAAACAAAAAAAAACAGAAAACAAAAATAAAAGCAAACAAACAAACAAAAAACCCACCTACAGAAAACAATTAGGAGCAGAAAGAGGCCATAATGTTGGAAGGAGAGCTAGAAGAAGACACCGATCTTATGATGTGTGGGCCTCTGTGCATGAACTCAGGAGTGCAGAAAAGGGTTTACATATGGGAGTATCTCATGAAGCAAAAATGCAGAACCACAAATCACAGCTTCTTTAAGCTTCAAATGTGATCGCAGAACTAAAATATACTCAGCAGTGTTGATAGACCCTCTGGGTACACCCCATCTTTTAGATGATATTTGGATACAAGGATAGCAAATGGCAAAGGATTCACATACATGTGCGTCATTATGGACAGCTGTAGGGAAAGTATATTAAAGCCTCTAGTCTGCCATACTTCCCACCAATATTTTCCAATAGTCACATTACATTACGTTTAATATTAACAAAAAGAAACAGAGAATGTGTGCAGCACTAATGGTGGCCAGGGCTCAGGCCGTCAGAGTACGTGCTATATGATAATCAATTATATTTGTGTTCCGTTTTCATGTCTCTGTCTCTGCATTCAGCAGGCTTCCTCTATTGTGTGACAAAGAAATATTACAAGTAAACACAAAAGCTAAACTCACCCATGTTAAATCGCAGCTAGTTTCAATCCTGTTACCCAAGCACATGCATGTATGACTAGATTCTCTTGCATGTTTCAATGTGCGCAAACATGTATTGTTTCATATATGAGCATAGTACACATTTAATAGTTAAAAATAAACAGGAAAGCATTCATATATTTCCCTTATCTTAAAATTGCCAGTATATTTTCCTTATTGATAATTATAAACTATCCTGTATTCATAGGATTGCAGCTGTGAATCTCTGTCTTGGCAAGATCACCTGACATTGCTTTTACATGCTAATTTTTAGCGTTAAGCATCATGCAGGCTTTAATTGGTTCCTTGAAAGAGTGAGCACCAAGTAGTGTTCTCACCGAGCAATGAGGAAGGAGGATGTTTTCTGCATCCTTATTTAGTACTAACAATTCTACATTTAGTTGTTCTCCCTTTAGTTGTGAAGTACATTAAAATTTCACTTTACAGATGAGAAGTGTGTAATCAAGTCAGGCATCTTGATCGTCAAATGAGATAATTGATTTTTATAATTACATTTTGATAGTGTTATGCCAGGAAACATTCATGAACACCAAAAGACCACCAAGGAGCCATTTCCAATGTAATCGCATTAGAGTGTCTTTACGTTAAACTCAAGATTGGGCTTACTAACCGCAGACCTATAGGATGGTTTTGTGAAGCAGCCCCCAACACTCATCTGGACAAAGGTTTACAGGAAATAGAAATAAATGGGGGGTGGGGTTTGTTCAGCCTGGCAGGGGTCTAACTCAATGCCTATTGTAAGCGGACAGGTGGGTGCTCTGAAGCAAGACTGTATATACTCATGAGCAGTCTGAAAGTACATATGAAACAACCTGACGAATATTTGATTAGCTGTTGCTAGGGAGTAGCCAGGGAGTAACTCTGGCCAAGGACAAGCTGTGGGGTCCTTCCTGGTACTTGTGTGTATCTTGGGTTCAGCTGTGGGCCAAGTTCTCAGGCTTAATTTTTTTCTCTTAAGATGGAGGCCAGCTCCAAGATGGAGTAGGTTTGGCCTCTCAATAGCACTATTAGATTGTACTTTTTAAAGTGCTTTGAATGCTTTTGAAATCTAGTCTGTAAAGGTATACGCAAGAAAGTAAAATAATTATAACAATGTACATTACGGTTTATTGAAGAAATCGCTATGTTTTTATAGACTTAACACTAATTCTTCACAAAGAATTAGCTTAGGTCCCATAAACCTCCAATTCTAGAAGAGTCTTACATATATCAAGTAAATAAATCTGCCAAAAATTAGCCGTTATCTTAGCACAATTTATGAAATATTATTTTATGACCTACAATTGTGAATTATTATTTACAAGGTAGGCAAATTATGTAAAATAAATGTCTTGCTATGCAGCTCAGCCTGGCCTGAAGCCATGATCTTTCTACCTCAGCTTTTCAACTGCTGAAGTTATAGGTATGCAGCACTAAGTGGTCAATAGACAAGGCCATTTTCTAAGGCATCTATTATACAATGCACATAAAGGCACTATGGAAACAAGGTTAGCTGTGGAGTAATGCCTCAGTACACCAAGCACTTGCTGCATGTATCTGAGAATCAGAGTTCAGAGTCTCAGAATCTACATAGCCACTTGGCAGGCATGACTGTTTCCAGCCACCTCAACACCCTGGAGACAGGGGACATCCTCCAAATGCCTGTCTGCAATAGGTAGAAATGCTGAACTGTGGATTCAGTGAAATATCATGTCTTTGTAAATAAACTGGTCAGCAAGGAATGAAGATGTATATCTACCCACCAACACACACATACACACATACCTGATGTACACAGGCACATGGTCATAAAAGCAAGCAGAAAAAGGAAACAAGGTTTGCCTAATCAAAACTATAGAAGAACAAGTGGCCTCCAGCAGTCATGATTCAGGGAAAACTAAGTTTAATTTCAATTTTACCTTCACCGTAGAGAGGTACGTCTTTAATAGGTCAATTTAAATAATTGCATACTAACAGTGAGAAATTCTGTGTTCCTAATGATGCAGTAAAGATTCAATCATTTCTCCTTTGCATCTGCAAAGCACCACTTAGCCCCCTTTATAGCCAACATCAAGTAAACAGCTCATGTGCAGGGATCTGCAGTAACAAGGAACAGATGAGACTAGGCCCCATGAGGACTCGCCATGAGCAAAAAAAGTGCCATGCTGTTCAGAAAAATCTTGGCTTAGGAATGCTAAAATGACTAAATTTGATCATAAAAGGAAAGAAAAACACTAAACAATCTTATCTCATCACTATTTAAACTTAAAATAATGTCACAGCATTGATGTTTCCTACAAAGCTCCAGAAGAAGAAGAGAAGTAGATTCAAAACAGTTATTACTTTTCTTTCTTTCCTTCTTTCTTTCCTTCTTTCTTTCTTTCTTTCTTTCTTTCTTTCTTTCTCTCTTTCTTTCCTATTGTGTGTGTGTGTATGTGTGCGTGTGTCTGTGTGTGCGTGCGTGTGTGTGTGTGTGTGTGTGTGTGTGTGTGTGTGTGTAGCATACCTGTCTACTCAATGTACATACCAGTGGATTCATATGGTCATTTTTATGCCACGTTGGATGTCAGAGGACAGTTGTGGAATTCAGTTCTCTCTTTCTACCATGGGGCTTCCAGAGTGACCTCCGGGCTTCAAGCTTGGCAGCAAATTTTCTCACTTCCTGAAACACGTTGCCAACTCTGGCTCTTCATAGCCTCCTATTTAGTATTAGCCCTACAATAATATAATGGTTTTGCATGCATCCTTAAAACACTCTATTTTGCAGATGCTTCAGGTAAACAAAACCTTAGGTCTAATCTTGAACTTCAGGTAAATGCACAGAACAAAGGGTAGGAACTAAGAATCATCTTCACTGAGTAGATTGTTGTAAGATGTTAAAAACGTGCAGGCGCAATAATAACAATTGATGAGTGTTAAAGGATCTTTTGCCCTTAAACTGTTGACTTTATGCTCTTTTACATCATATAGTTGGGTTCTTATGAAGGTCACATAAGGAATGATATATTCAGCAATCATGTACTTGTGTGTAGTTCTCATAGAGCCAGGGACAAATATTCCAGCTGTAATGTAATTTTACTCATGAACATAATTCAATTGATAAGATCGTTTCTGGACTAGTTGATAAAGTTTTAGGCAGGTATCCCGCCCTTTTTTTTCTAATAAGCAAAGCACCAATGACCACATGATATTTTTAATGATCATGAAATAATGTAGATGAATAGTGTGGAAATGTGAAATGTTCAGCCCATACTATTATTTAATACTTAATGCTCATTACATAGAAATTTAAATCCCAGAAATTGTGCAAAATGTAAGCCATGACTGGCATCAACCTGCAACCCCAATGCTATGCAAACAGGAGGATTACTAGGGCCGGTTGCCATCCAGCCTAACTCTAGGTTCAATGGGTGACTTTGCTCTAGGGGAGTAAGTGGCAGAGTGAAGGGACCAAGATATTTGACATCCCCCTCTACTCAAGCCTTTGTTGTACACAGGCAAGTATGTGCATACACACATGAACATAAATTATGCATATCTACACACAGAGGGGTGAAGTATACATCATCATTCTAGGTAAATGAACATGGAAGAGATAAAATACTTAGACTATAATGATAATGTAATCATATAGTATATAGAGTGTATTAAATCCATATGTTCTTTGGAAAGTTTAATAGTGAAAATGAGTAGCTAGTGAACTAGACATTATAAACTCCTCATGCGTGCTCTTTCAGAGGCGGGCAATCATCTCCAAGGCCCCGCCCCCATGCGCCATAGAAATGTCCAGCCACATACTGGGGCCTAGCTGTGTACATCAGTTCTTGGCTGCCTTGGGAAGCTCGGTACTTAATATCTTCCCCCATTGAGCACCATTCGGGAGATCACTAAGTTGTTCGGACTGTAAGCGGTGAAATAACTTTCTCAGAATTTTCTCCTGAGCTTGAGGCCGACAGACAGAATTGTAAGGAAAGCTGGCAATCTAGCAGATGCTTATGTTTACGAAGTGGGACCCAGGCGCGGGGGAACCACAAGATTCGTATTCAATGCTGATATTGCTGAATGGTTGAAAAGACACAGTTCATGGAGATGTGCTGACATATAAGGTAGAAAAGGTTTTTCCAGACGACATTAGAAGACAATGGGAAAATGATCCTCCAAATGTACATATTATTGGAAATCTGCCTTTTAGTGTTTCAACTCCACTGATTTTCAAGGGGCTTGAAAATATCTCTCTTAAAGATGGTTCTTTTCCCAGCTCCGAAAAAAAGAACCAAAAAAAAAAAAAAAGATGGTTCTTTCATTTACGGCAGAACTAAGATGATGTTACCATTTCCAAAGGAAATGCCTGAGAGACTTGTAGACACTAGAGGAAGCAAACAGCGCACAGTCATCTTTCCATTATGGCCCAGTACCTCTTCAGTACCTCTTGAACATTTCTTTACCACAATTCCAGGAAAGACTTTTTTTTTTCCAAAGCAGAGGTTGATGTAGGAATGGTACACCTTATGCTCTTGACACAGCCTAACATCAAGCATCCATTCAAGCTGGTAGAAAAAAACTTGTCCAGAGTGTGTTTCAGTTTCGAAGCAAATATTGCCACTGAGGGCTTGGAATGTTATTCCCTGAAGTGCAACACCTAGAAAGCACTGGAAGGCTATCACAGTTGGCCGACATCGATCCAACTCTCTGTCCCGCTCAGCTCTCCCTCATGCATTTTATGAGTTTGTGTGATAGATACAGAAAAGGGTGTGGTGAAGACCCACACCTCTTTGCTTATAACTGCAGAGAAGAGCTCAAACAAAAGAAAAGGAGAGGCCAAAAAAAAAAAAAAAGATGTGGACTCTGAAAGCTGCGGGTTCTAACTGGTGACTTAGGGCTCCCACCTGACAGTCCCTATCCACAGTACAGATCTCCACTTAAGTATGTACTTCCCTACCACTCTGTAAAGACAAACACCGATGACCTCATGCCATTTACTAGTCAGCTTGGTAAGAAAATAAATACCAAGTAGATCCAGGGGGGAAGAATAACTAAATAGAATACAATATACAAATGAAAATTACCAAGATATATACTCCCAAGTCCGAAGCAGCGCTGTGAATGGCACAATGGGACATATGTCATCATGAAATGACTTTCCTAGTATTGATTTTAAGGTAGGAATTCAGGTAGAATTTGAATCTGATAGATGCAATGTTACATAATAATGAAATCATGAAGCTAGGCAGAATTGAAATTACAAATACAAATTCCTACCTGCTATTTTCATTGTCCTTGAATATGTCATTTAACAGGACTCAAACTGTTTTTTGTTTTTCTCTCTTTTTTTGTTTTTTTCATTGTCATGGTTGTTGTTATGACTGAGTATTTTTTTGTTTCTTCTCCATAAACTTAAAAATATGAAGGGTAAGACGAACCATTCTCCCTCTCCCTCTCCCTCTCCCTCTCCCTCTCCCTCTCCCTCTCTCTCTCTCTCTCTCTCTCTCTCTCTCTCTCCCCCCCTCTGCTTTCTGCCTTTGTCTCTTCTTCCTCTTCTGAGACTATGTGTGTAATACAAACCTGCGTTGCCGTGATATATGAATGACTATAAATATCTTCTATGGTATGTTAGTAGGTTGACTTGAAATGTTATGGCAGAAAGTTGGCTATGAGAGATGAGCAGGGTGCTGTTAACTGATTGATCCAATGGGGAGGCAGTGATTAGAGAACTGTGAAAGGCAGGTAGGCCTAAAACAGGAAGGAAATGCTGTACCAGAGTCTGTCCAAGTCGTAACAGAAGGGAATAATTTCATATTCACCCTGTTTGTATTGACATTGAATAGCTCAACAAATCAACGTGTCTAGATCTGAGTAGGAAATAAGTACTTCTCATGGATAGCAACAGAGTAAATACAGCTAAGAACCTGATAGTGCTTACTATGGGCACCTGAGTCCAGAATGCACAAGAGCGCTTAAGATGGAAAGATTTGAGATTCAGGGACCCATAGATAATATTCAAGGTCTTGGAAACAGATAAAATATTCCAATAAGTATGTGAAGATAAAAAAAGAGGTTAACTTCTAGACTCATTTCTCTAAGTATTGGCCATTGAAAATTAAGAAGAGAAAGAGAAGGAACAGTCTGAGGAGCAGAGGAGAAGGGAAAGAAGACAGGAGGGTGCATTGCAGTGAGATCAAGTGAGAGGTGCCTTCCTATGTTAACATCAAGTACTGTTTAAAGATAATGTATGAGCCACAAATTTGGGTTTACCAACAGAGACATTATTCTGAGCAAGAACAGTTAGAGTTGGGGATAACAGGTGGAGACCTAGTCAGATTAGGTTTAAGAGACGTTAGCAGGAGAGAAACCGAAGGCAGCAGTGTAGATAATCTTGTCAAGAGATTTGGACATGAATGGGATTAGGAGAACAAAGCTGGAGATACCGTCTCTGATTTCAGAGAGGAAACTTCAACCTTACACTAAAGGAGCTCAGTAATATTCTCTCACACTTCTTTCTGTTCCTCAATCAACTTCTCATAAAAGTACTCAGGACACAGCTACAACTAGCTGTCTAAAGGACCACCCCCCTCCCCCCAAAAAAACTAACAGAAGTTTTTGGAAAAAGTTTTCATTTAAATACTTGACATACAAATGATAGACATTTTCAGACTAGCACTTCAAAGCCAACTGCTCCAAGCCAGGCATTTTCAGTATTTTTCCATTAAAATAAAAACGTAAGGGTGGAGTAATTTGTACATTTATGTAACCAGGTTTTAGTTACATACAGCCCTTTTGGCAAAGTGTTTGCCTTACATGCATGAAGCCCTTGGTTTAAACCTCAGCACTGTAAAAACCAAACCCGGTGGCACATGCCTATAATCCTAACAGTTGGGAAATGGAGGCAGAAGGATCACATGTGATCACCTACAGCTGCAGAGTATGAGACATGTATGTAGAAATATATACTTAGCTACATAAACACACACACACACACACACATCACCACCACCACCACCACCACAACAACAACAACCACAACAATCAACTAATGAAAAAGGCCATGGATTTGCATAAGTGAAGGAGGTTGTTTGGAAGGAGGAAAGGGAATCGGACAACGGTATAATTGTAGTATAATCTCAAAAAAAAACTAAATTAAATAAACTATTTTACTTTAATGTATGAGTATACTACAGTTGTCTTCAGACACACCAGAAGAGGGCATCTGATACCATTACAGAGGGTTGTGAACTCATGACCTCTAGAAGAGCAGTCAGTGCTCTTAACTGCTGAGCCATCTCTCCAGTTTAAATAAACTAAAAAAAATATATATATATATAATCCTCCTTGTCCCTGCCCACAGCAGCCAAGGAAGACACAGAAGAAAATGGCATCAAAGCATTAGTTGATTGTGGTGACTATAAATTACCTAGTGATCAATCCCTTCCTACTTCTTTGCGAATGACATGACACTGTATGTTTGTTAACATGATTTGAGAAATGCTGCTGTTAGCGAATGCTTTTTAAAGTAAAGAGAAATGTAATCTGAAAGGTAGGACGACTCACTAAAGATGCTGTAGTATGACATTAGAATGTCCTAGATTAGGCCCATCTTGGGGGGGTGGGTGGGTAAAGGATATTTCAGGTAGACAGATCCTGAAGGAAATAAAATAAGATTAGAAATCATTTCCTGTCTGTTTATTATTTTCTTTGATGCACCTGGGAGGCATTAAGGGGAAAAAAAGGTCTTTCTTCTGTGACCTTTAATCATTTACAAGAAATGATTCAGTTCAACAAAAAACCAAGTACATGCTGGAGAAAAAACCAGAATAAATGTGTATGTACACATATTCTGGAGACTGGGACTTCCAGAACCTAATATTCTACAAAGTATCTTTAGTCCCAAGAGAAAAAACAATAAAAACTATAATATTTTACAATACAAAACCAGCTAACTTACAAGGTCTTCCATGAATAAAGTGAATGAACTTATTTTTATAACGATTTCAAAACCGGGAACAAGGTAAAGCTTTTCCCCTCATTTTAATGAGGGAACAAAGATTGCCATGTATGTTTTCTAAGATCATAAAGCTAGAAAGCTGTAAAGTGGGATTGAGGCTGTTAGAAATGATTATAAATCCAGCACTGTTGCCATAAAACAAAGCCGTAAGTCATAACAGGCTGCCAGGAGGTGGTATGATTTATGTACCAATTGGTAAAGGGGATCCAGGACACTATGGCTTAAATTTAATTTTGTTAAACTCGGAACAATTCATCTTATCCAACCAAGCAGTGTCAGTTAAAGTGACCGAGTTCTATTTGCTTCAGTGGAGGGCAGCTATGCCCACTCACATAGTCAACCGTAGGTGTTGTGCTATGAGGCTTCTCAACATAGGCAAAGTGGGCACAGCCTTTAAAGAACATCTCACTAACATTTTCCACATTTTATCACAGATTACTCACTGTTTATGCTTGGGTGCATCCACCCTGACTTAATTTTCTAATCGCATTCGAGAGAGACAAGGAGACAGAGACAGATATACATACATACATACATACATACATACATACATACATACATACATATATGCATACATACATACATAGAGACAGTCTCACACACACACAGTGAAAGAGAGAGAGACAGAGACAGAGAGAGACAGAGAGAGAGAGAGAGAGAGAGAGAGAGAGAGAGAGAGTTAGCTATTACAGAAGGTGAATTGGGTAACAACATAGACATCAATAACTGAGAACCAAATACAAGTATAGACACACAGTGAAGCCATTACTTTGGATACAATTAAAATTATTTTGACATCCTGCCCTTAATTCAGTCAAACAAATGATGAGTAAATTGTGTACAGTATAAGTAAATGGATAAAATAATAGAAATGTTAAATCTATAATTTTGGTTATCAATTTAAAAAAATAAAACTTATAGAGGAATAAAAGGACAAAATAAACATATATGATGAATTGGTCAGAAATTGGAAAAATTGAGGCCAAACATATAGAGAGTCAGAGTTCAGTTTGATTTATCTCATTTCTGCTTGAACATTTCTCCAAGTTATTAGTTCTGAACTAGTGGACAGATTTTAATATTTTTTCACATATACCATTTTCTATTTATTTAAATTTTCATTTATATGTCAAATTTTAATTGAATATTACTTTAAACTTCAAATGTTATTCCCTTTCCCAGTTTCCCAGACATAAGCCCCCTAATTCCATCCCACTTTCCTTCTTCTATAAGGGTCTTTCCATCCCCAACCACACCCCTTCCCCCCTTCCCCCGACATTCCCCTACACTGGGGGGGTCCAGCCTTGGCAGAACCAAGGGCTTCTCCTTCCATTGGTGCCCAACAAGGCCATCCTCTGCTACATATGCAGCTGGAGCCCTGGGTCAGACCATGTGTAGTCTTTGGGTAGTGGTTTAGTCCCTGGAAGCTCTGGTTGGTTGGCATTGTTGTTTTTATGGGGTTGCAAGCAACTTCAGATCTTTCAGTCCTTTCTCTAATTCCTCCAACAGGGGTCCTGTTCTCAGTTCAATGGTTTGCTGCTAGCATTCAGCTCTGTATTTAACATGCTCTGGCTGTGCCTCTCAGGAGACAACTATACCGGCTCCTGTCAGCATGAACTTCTTAGCTTCATCAATCTTATATAGTTTTGGTGGCTGTGTATGCGTGTGTGTGTGTGTACACACACACACACACGCATACACACACACACACACACATATATATACATATATATATATATATATATATATATATATATACACACATACACACATGTGTGTTGTATATACATGTGGGGCAGGCTCCGAATGGCCATTCCTTCAGTCTCTACTCCAAAGTTTGCCTCCATATCCCCTCCTATGAATATTTTTGTTTCCTCTTTTAAGAAGGAATGAAGCATCTGCACTTAGGACATACTTCTTATTGAACTCCATGATATCTGTGGATTGTATCTTGGGTAATTCAAGTTTTGGCCTAATATCCACTTATCACTGAGTGATACCATGTGTGTTTTTCTGTGATTACCTCACACAGGGTGATATTTTCTAGTTCCATCCATTTGCCTATGAATTTCACAGTAGCTGAGTAGTACTCCATTGTGTAGATGTACCACATTTTCTGTATGTATTTCTCGGTTCAAGGGCATCTGGATTCTTTCCAGCTTTTGGATATTATAAATGAGGCTGCTATGAACATAGTAGAGCATGTGTCTTTGTTGTACATTGGAGAATCTTTTGGGTATATGACCAGGAGAAGTGTAGCTGAGTCCTTAGGTAGTGCAATGTCCAATTTTCTAAGGAACCTCCAGACTGATTTCAAGCGTGATTGTAAAAGTTTGCAATCCCAACAACAATGGAGGAGTGTCCCAATTTCTCCAAATCCTTACAAGCAACTGTTGTCACCTGAGGTTTTGATCTTAGCCAGTCTGACTGGTGTGAGGTGGAATCTCAGGGTTGTTTTTATTTGCATTTCCCTGATAACTAAGGACATTGAGCATTTCTTTAAGTAGTTCTCAGCCATTCGATATTCCACAGCTAAGAATTTTTTGTTTAGCTCTGAACCCCATTTTTAATAGGGTTATTTGGCTCAATGGAGTCTAACTCCTTGAGTTCTTTGTATATTTTGGACATTAACCTTGTATCAGATGTAGGACTGATAAAGATCTTTTCCCAATCTGTTGGTTGCCATTTTGTCCTAATGACAGAGTGTTCTTTGCCTTACAGGAATTTTGCAGTTTTATGAGGTCTTATTTGCCGATTCTTGATCCTAGAGCATAAGCCATTGGTGTTTGGCTCAGGAGAGTTTTCCCACTGCCCATGTGATAGAGACTCTTTCCCACTTTTTCTTCTATTAGTTTGAGTGTATCTGGTTTTATGGGGAGGTCTTTGATCCACTTGGACTTAAGTTTGTACAAGGCGATAAGAATAGATCAATTTACATTCTTTTACGTGCTGACTTCCTATTTAACCAGCATCATTTGATGAAAATGCTATCTTTTTCCTTTAGATGGTTTTAGGTCCTTTGACAAAAATCAAGTGACCACAGGTGTGTGGGGTCATTTCTGGGACTTCAATTCTATCCCACTGATCTACCTGCCTTTCTCTGTACCAATACCATACAGTTTTTATCAGTATTATTCCGTAATACTGCTTGAGGTCAGGGATGGTGATTCTCCCAGAAGTTCTTTTATTGATGATTATAGTTTTCACTACCCTGGGTTGTTTGTTATTCTAAATGAGTTTGCAAATTGCTCTTTCTAACTCTATGTACAATTGAGTTAGAATTTTGATGGAGATTGCATTGAATCTGTAGATCGCTTTTGGCAACATGGCCACTTTTACTCTATTAATCCTGCCAATCCATGAGCATGGGAGGCCTTTCCATCTCCTGAGATTTTGTTCAGTTTCTTTCTTCAGAGACTTGAAGTTCTTGTCATACAGATCTTTCACTTGCTTGGTTAGAGTCACACCAAGGTATTTTAGGTTATTTGTGACTATTGGGAAGGGTGTCATTTCCCTAATTTCTTTCTCAGCCTGCTTATACTTTGAGTAGAGGAAGGCTACTGATTTGTTTGAGTTATTTTTATACACAGACACTCTGCTGAAGTTGTTTATCAAGCTTAGTAGTTCTCTAGTGGAACTTTTGGGTTTACTTAAGTATACTATCATATCATCTGCAAATAGTGATATTTTGACTTTTTCCTTTCCAATTTGTGTTCATTTGACCTCCTTTTGTTGTCTGGCTCTGGCTAGGACTTCGTGTAGTACATTGATTAAGTAGGGAGATAATGGGCAGCCTTGTCTAGTCCCTGATTTTAGTTGGATTGCTTCAAGTTTCTCTCCATTTAGTTTGATGTTGGCTACTGTTTTGCTGTATATTGTTTTTATTATGTTTAGGTATCGCCTTGGATTCCTCATCTCTCCAGGACTTTTATCATGAAGGAGTGTTGAATATTGTCAAATGCTTTCTCAACATCTAATGAAATGATCATGTGGTTTTTTCTTTGAGTTTGTTTATATAGTGGATTACTTTAATGGGTGTCTGCATATTGAATCATCCCTGCATCCCTGGGATGAGGCCTACCTGATCATGTTGGATGATTGTTTTGATGTGTTCTTGGATTCAGTTGGTGAGAATTTTATTGAGTATATTTGTGTTGATATACATAAGGAAAATTGGTTTGAAATTCTCTTTCTTCTTTGGGTCTGTGTTTGGTCTAGGTATAAGCATAATGGTGTCTTCAAAGAAGGAATTAGGTTGTATTTGGTCTTTTTCTATTTTGTGAAATAGTTTGAACAGTATACACATGAGGTCTTCTATAAAAATCTGATAGAATTCTGCACTACACCCATCTTGTCCTGGGCTCTTTTTGGATGGGAGACTTTTGATAACTGCTTCTATTTCTTTAGGAGTTATGGGATTGTGTAAATGGTTTATCTGATCCTGATTTAAATTTGGTGCCTGGTATTTGTCTAGAAAATTGTCCATTTTCTGCAGATTTTCAAGTTTTGTTGAGTATAGGGTTTTGAAGTAGGATCTGATGTTTTTTTAATTTATTCAGATTATGTTGTTATATCTCTCTTTTCATTTCTGATTTTGTTAATTTTGATACTGTCTCTGTGCTATCTGGTTAGTTTGGCTAAGGGTTTATCTATCTTGTTGATTTTCTCAAAGAACCAGCTCCTGGTTTTGGTGATTGTTTTGAGTCCTTTTTCTTTCTACTTGGTTGATTTCAGCCCTGAGTTAGATTATTTCCTGCCTTCTGCTCTTCTTGGATGTATTTGCTTCATTTGTTCTAGAGCTTTAGGTGTGCTGTCAAGCTGCTAATGTTTGCTCTCTCCTGTTTCTTTCTGCAGGCACTCAGAGCTATGAGTTTTCCACTTAGCATTGCTTTCATTGTGTCGCATAAGTTTGAATATGTTGTACATTCATTTTCATTAAATTCTAAAAAGTTTTAGTTTCCTTCTTTATTTCTTCCCTGATCAAGTTATCATTGAGTAGAGCATTGTTCATCTTCCATAAATATATATATGTAATATATATATATATAATTATATGGAAAGCCATATATATATGGGCTTTCTGTCATTTTTTTGTTATTGAAGGCCAGCCTTACTCTGTGGTGATCTGATAGGATTCCTGGGATTATTTCAAAATTCTTATATCTATTCTATATCTATTGAGGCCTGTTTTATGACCCAGTATATGGTCAGTTTTGGAGAAGGTACCCTGAGGTGCTGAGTAAAAGGTATATTCTTTCATTTTAGAATGGAATGTTCTGTATATATCTGTTATATCTATTTGATTCATAACTTCTGTTTTTTTCTCTATATCTCTGTTTGATTTCTGTTTCCATGATCTATCCATTGATGAGAGTGGGGTGTTGAAATCTCCTACTATTAGTGTTTGAAGTGCCATGTGTGCTTTAAGCTTAATAATATTTCTTTTATAAATGTAGGTGCTCTTACATTTAGAGCATAGTTATTTAGGATAGAGAGTTCATCTTGGTAGATTTTTCTTTTTATGAGTATGAAGTGTCTTTCCTTATATCTTTTGAAAACTTTTGGTTGAAAGACAATTTTATTCGATATTAGAATGGCTACTCCAGCTTGTTTCTTCGGACCATTTGCTTGGAAAGTTGCTTCCAGCCATTTATTTGAGGTAGTGTCTGTCTTTGTCTCTGAGGTGTTTTTCCTATATGCAGCAAAATTCTGGATCCTCTTTATGTATCCAGTCTGTTAGTCCATGTCTTTTTATTGGGGAAATAAGTCTATTGATGTTAAGAGATATTACAGAATAGTGATTTTTACTTACTGTTATTTTTGTATTTAGAGGTGGAATTATGTTTTTGTGTCTCTTTTCTTTTGGTTTCATTGCAAGGAGATTAGTTTCTTGCTTTTCCTATGGTGTAGTTTCCCTTCTTGTGTTGGAGTTTTACATCTGTTATCCTTTGTACGGCTGGATTTGTAGAACAATACTTTATAAATTTGGTTTTGTCGTGGAATATCTTGGTTTCTCCATCTATGTAAATTGAGAGTGTTGCTGGATACAGTAACCTGGGCTGGCATTTGTGGTCTCTTAGGATTTGTATGACATGTGCTCAGGATCTTCTGGCTTTCAGAGTTTCTGGTAAGAAGTCTGGTGTAATTCTGAGAGATTTGCTTTATATTTTACTTGATCTTTTTCCCTTACTGCTTTTAATATTCTTTCTTTGTTTTGTGCATTTGGTGTTTTGATTATTATATGAAGGGGGGAATTTCTTTTCTGGTCCAATACATTTGGAGTTCTGTAGGCTTCTTGTATGTTTATAGGCATCTCTTTCTTTAGGTTAGGGAAATTTTCTTTTTATAATTTTGTTGAAGATATTTACTGGCCCTTTAAGTTGGGGGTCTTCATTCTCTTCCATACCTATTATCCTTAGGTTTGATCTTCTCATTGTTTCCTAGATATATTGGATGTTTTGGGCTAGGAGGTTTTTGTGTTTTACATTATCTTTGAAGATTGTGCCGATACTTTCTATGGTATCTTCTGCCCTTGAGATTCTCTCTTCTGTCTCTTGTATTCCGTTGGTGATGCTTGTGTGTATTACTCCTGATTTCTTCCCTAGTTTTTCTCTCTCCAGGGTTGTTTCCTTTGAGCTTCCTTTATTGTTTCTATTTCCATTTTTAAATCCTGGATGGTTTTGTTCAATTCTTTTACCTGTTTGGTTATAATTTCATGAATTTTTAAAAGGATTTTTGTGTTTCCTCTTTAAGGGCTTCTTCTTGTTTACTTGTGTTGTCTTGTATGACTTTAAGGGAGTTTTTTATGTCCTTAAAGTCCTCTATCATCATCATAAGATGTGATTTCAAATCCTAATCTTGCTTTTCTGGTGTGTTTTGATATCCAGTATTTGCTTTAGTAGGAGAAGTGGACTCCGATGTTGCCAAGTAGTTTGGTTTCTGTTGCTTGGATTCCTGTGCTTGCCTCTTGCCATCAGGTTGTCTCTGATGTTAGCTTGTCTTGCTATCTCTAACAGTGGCTGACCCTCCTGTAGGCTTATGTATCAGCACTCTTGTAGATCTGTTTTCTTTCTACCAGATTTGGGAAAAGAGAGCTCTTCCTGGGTTTGTGTGACCTGAGGCCTCCAGGTAGGTTGCTTGGTGCAGAAGAGTTCATCTTACCTCTGCTATCAGGTGTATAGCGCTCTTGGAGACTGGCTTTCAGCTCTCAGTGCAGGCAGAAACCCAAGGGACCTTGACTGCTCCTAGGCCCTTGTGCCCAGAGGGCATAGATAGCACTAGGGGGTTTCCTCTTGAGTCAGGGATGTGGGCCGAAAGTAGTTGTCTCTTCTGAGTTCTCAGATAGTCTGTACTTCTGAGGGTCAAGCCCTCTCACCCATGGAATTTTGGTGCATGGAGCTGTACATACACCTGTAAATATATATATATGAAAGAGAGTGTTTGGTCGTCTAGATATGTAGTTTAGAATATCACAACTCACTAAGTAACGCAAACAGACTTTGAACTAGCATTTCTTCTGCCAAGTTCCTAGGGTTACAGGCAAGTTCTAAATATTGGTTGTTTGCCTATCCATTCGTTGGTTCCCAGCCTCATTTTCGCTGGAAACAAATGGCCTGCCCAGTAACTGTCTTGGGGACATTTCTTAAGAAGGATCTCTACAGAATAATGAAACAGGATTTTATAATGTAAATTCTCTTTCATAGTATGCATACTACATATACATTTTTATCTGAGGTGAATAGCCTCAGATGGTAGAAGACATGTTTTTTGTACTTTGCTTGGACTTTGAAATTTTTGTCTTATCGCCATTGTATATTGTTTCTAAACAAATAAACTTTCTCTACACTATAAAACTATTAGATTAGTGTATGTTATCTGTGGGGACATAGAAAAAAGTAAATACTAATAAATCATGACCTCAACTTGAGAGTATAAATAATACCTCACAGAGGCTGTTTCATGAATGATAGATGAGACATCATTTTTATTTGGGCCCCGAGCTATGAGCAATGCTTAAGGGAAAACATGTTCAAAATTCAAATTGGTCTTGGTTATCAGGAGGAGGATCATAAATAAATGTAATGGGGCTAAACTACAAAGTCATTGTAATACATCTTAAGTGTGTGGCGGGGTGGGGGTGGATGGGGAGAGAAGCAGAGTGGAAGTGCAGCTAACCAAAAGCAGGAAGTTGCTTAATCTGCATGAGGGTATTCAGTGGCACTCTCCTAGGCAGAGTGGGACTCAGATGGGGTTGTTTGGTGCTGACCCTTAAGTACTTCTTTCCATTGCATAATGGAAGAACTAAATAAGAAAATAAGTTATAAATACAAGTTAAAATGCCCTTAAACTCTGGATAGAGGCATATAAAAGTAGAGAACATGAACTATCAATTCTGGACTGGTTATCAAGGGATCTTCCTTGTCTTCCCTATAAGTTGCCATATTGCTACCATGCTTATCTCCTTATTCCAAACTCCTAAAAGTAGCAGAGTAATTTTGCCAGATAGTCTGAAGGGATATAATATTCTGTCCCACTGTATTCCCACTCATTAGCACTGGTAGGTATATGATTGTGTGTGTTTCCCCAGTATCTATTGTGCATTCAATTAGAACTTCTAATATAAAAGAGAAAGGTTAAGTTGTGCTTGATATGTTGTCCAGTCTGTATGAACAATAATTTTATCTCGTCCTTGTTTGTTTAAAACCAACTAATTAAAACTCCACATCAATGACCTGTTTGGATGTTGCCCTGAATCCATTACATTCAGCAGGTGCCTTTCCTTTCTTGTCTGTGCTCACTCTTTGTGTTTTACCTAATGGCAAGTTGTGTGGCTCTCAAGAGCTCCAGTGAAAGACTCCATAGATAGTCACATTGCACCAGTAAAGCCCTGTCTGCCAGGGAAACCTATGATAGGCTACCTTGAAGGAGACCATCTAGGAAGATTGTCTACCATGCTGTTTTACCAGGATCTAGCCCTTGTGTGGCTGCAGGATACATAAGCGAAAGCTGACTGGATGGAGGAAACTTCATTTCTATTACTGGGCTTATTAATCCGAGTAAAAAGCTACATGGCATTGTGATGATTCCTGACATGTTGGGAAATCACATAATAACACTTCACCCAAAACAAAAGCAAACTTTCCTTGTAAGACCAAATTCGAGACACCTATATATGTATCTAGTACTGTTAATAGAAAAGGAAGCAACTTGAAAATGTTAGCAAAGATTATATCCCAGAAATACTAGAATCCACTGTGAGTGACCACATGGGGGTAGTACCTAGTTAGGATACCTGCAGTATGTAAAAATCGTCATTTAATCCTAATCAGAACATTTACGAATCTCTGTATCTCAATGTCCCTAGCAGATCTGTAGTTCCTATGAAGGAAAATCCAATGTATGGTCACATATCTTGGAGTAATTACCCACAGTTCTTTATCATTCTGCTTTAAACTTACAGGAGGATGATGTATTTCCTGACTGCAGGAGTCTTCTCACAAGTGCCTTTCCCTTACCTCACTTAGACAGTTAATATGTCACTAGGGAGATTGTGGATGACAAGAGCATAATGCTGACAGTAGTCCTGTGTTTATAGAAAGAATGCCTGCTGCCTTAGGGTCAGAGGTTGGAGAGCTGTGGTTAGTGGGAGAAATTAGTCAGGAAAATACAGCATAGCCCAGCAGGGATTTATTTGCATGAAGCACTTCCATTTCTTTGTTTATTTGAAAAGACTTGGATTGTGAAAGTGTTGAAAATTCCTCCTGTCACATAGCTGGAAGGGAGTGAGCTCTCCTCAGCGCATCATGCTGATAATGATTACTTGGAAGATGGGAATGCTGTCCAGGACAAAGAATAAAGCAAAGATTTCAACACACAGGGAATTCAAAATGTATAAACAGGAATGTTACCACACCTTTAATGCTCAGCATGGTATTCAGAAAGTCAACATGCGAACAGGGTAGTTTTCAGAAAGAAAAATAAATGTGAATTAACTCCCTAAGATTCTTCTGTGCTAAAGGTGAATTTTAAATTTTTGAATTTTGTTACTGGATGAATTCCAGTCCATTTTCAGATTTTTATGGATGAAACATTATAGCCTTTTGTCTTTCCCTTCAGCCATTTGAAGTTTCAAATGAATCCTGTTCTAGAATTCTCACATAGTTCATTGGTGTGTTAAAGGTATTAGGAAAATGTTGAGAGCATCTCTGTGATGACAATGGAGTGAAACTCTTTACTTAAGACTCCAATACATTGCACATGTCACCATCATACCATATCCCACTGTATATAGTATTCACTGTACTATATTCATATGTCATTATTTATTGATATAGTCTGCCCTTTCTCAATAAATAGCTGTCATTATAAGAGCTTATATATCAATTTCATTACTAAACCCTTTCATTGTTTAAATATTACTTCTCTTTCATATTCCTTAGGCTCTCAGTCTTCCTTCAAATGGAGAGAGTAATATAAATATTCCCACAGGTATTCCTGATTTCATCGAATAGTCTTTATAGGATTTGCACATCTTAAAGTTAAACAGAGTCCTTGAGAAGGATGAGGGATAGGGAGCAATTTGCTGATTGGGTGGGTTGCATTCTGTTAAAACACCAAGACCACAAAATTATTGCTTCTGGTGTAGGCTTCATTAGACTTTCAACCATCTTATTCCGTATCAGTTAATGCTCTGAAGTAGATTCCCGTACACAATAGGAACTGTATCTGTGATGTGCAATGAAACTATGATATCATGTGTTTAAAGCTACTCTAAATTTAGGTGTTTTGTTCAGGTGGCGATGAATGCATTCTTCTAGAGTCAAACTGTACTTGAACCATGACAAAATGAAAACATTAAGTGACAGAAGGCAAAGGCAACAGCAAGTGTGTGATCTATGATTTCATCCAGATGAGCTGAGAATGAAGTCAAATTAGTTCAGTGACAGAATTCCGAACTGTGAAATTGACTTTGGGAAGGACATGGATACAGGGAAAGAACTGTTTTGGAACCATCTTCTGTCTCCCAACTCCACTCTGTGAGTACTATTGGGTATATGAGAGCACATATACCCTACCCTCTACCCTAACACACACACACACACACACACACACACACACACACACACACATCCCAAAAAATCCCTGATTTAAGATGGTTTCCTTTGGTTCATGATTTTAAGTAATTTTCTACTGGTATGTGAATTAAAACTATTGGTTTATTGGTAATGAATATAGCACATAAAATCACTCCCATGATTTTGTTATAAGAGATTGTGGTTACTGACTTATTAGGAATCTCACCCTTTCGGTGGGTTACTTTGGTGATGGAGAGACTCATTTGACAAGGAACATACACCCATTCCATAAAACCAATCAAGGTTTCAGTCCTAATGCAATAGCCCTGTCTGAACTCAGTGCTGTTAATGATTTAATGATGACAGAACATTGCTGAGGCGAAATGAATCAAATGAGCCAAGGCCAGTTGTCACCAGTTGTCATCACCAGTAAGTCTCACTACAGCCACTTCAATGACAATAACACTTAAGGGAGAAAAAAAGAAAATAGTGCTATCCTAGGACAATTTTGCTTCATACCAGAAATGGAAACTAATAATTCAAAACTTAGAAAGGGAAGAGGAGGGGGGCCTATGCTATCACTACTTCAGCCTCTCTCTCTCTCTCTCTCTCTCTCTCTCTCTCTCTCTCTCTCTCTGCCTCTAAACACACACACACACACACACACACAGGTCTGTTACTAACTCTACACACATACAACTCTTTGCTACATGTTACACATATTTCACATTTACTCTTGAGAAGGGTACAATGTGAAGGTTGTTTAATAGACTTTATTTACTTATTCATGTTGAAAGATGTGTACCAGTTCTCCACAGGACTTTACTACATGCTACATGAGAATGGTGCAAGTCAAAAGTTGTTTAGTAAACTCTATTTAATTATTCACATTGAAAGAACATGAATGTTGAAATTACAAATGAATGCATTAGAATTAATTTCGTTTTTTCATTACATTTTTTTCCATTTATGTAAAAGGCAAGGTATGTTGCTAAATGTGTCGAAGCTAAGAGCTAATTAGTAGTCTCCACGAAGCAGATCTGGTATTTTTTTAACACTGGGTTGTGTCACTAGAAATTCTGGGAAATCAAGAAATTCTAGGAAATTCTTGTTAAAATGCCATTATTCTATCCAGGAGAAAAGGAACACTTAGTCCACACCACCCATTCAGTCAATAATATGGCTAAATTACCACGCATCTCCTAACTGTACTCTGAAAAGGAGCAAATGTGGAAATCAGGAAAGTATATTTTGCTAAAGCCTTCATGACCTCTTTCCTGAAGAACTGCAGTCAAGCCTTGTGAGTCTGGAAAATGGTTTGGATGGTAAATCCAAAAGAAATGTCTGTATTAAATATCCAATGAGCTGTGTGTTTACTGCATGCTTAGTATTGAAGCTTTGTTTAAAATTTTAAAATTTTGAACCTGTTAAGTGCTCTGTCATACTAAAAATCACTGAGGCATAAGAAAGAAGTAGCACAGTCTGGATGTGCCTATAGAAAGGCTGAAATGTAAAGGTTTTCTTCAAACGACTGATCTTTGAAAACTTCTTCACCTTGTAAGTATATGCACTGTTTATGTTTTTTTCTTTCCTTTTAATCAAGCAGCATATGTTCTTATCTTTATAGCAATCTGATCAATTCTGTCTCAACTAAAGTTTTAGAACACTGGAATGCTTGACATTAAGATAAGACCAAACTTATTGAAGCAGATAATTTTTTTAAAAAAATGACAGCTGCATTATAGGAGAACTAAAATAACTGACAATATAATGATCTTAGAAAAAACGTTTGAGTAACCACTGTAACTGATTGCATGCGTTGCGTATTTGGTAGAAAAAGGAACACAGAAGCTCACATATACTGTGCTTTATGAAAAGTAAGATGGCCAGCATTATGGTCATTGCCGTTATCATCATCATCGTCGTCATCGTCATCATCATATCATCATCATCATCATCATCATCATCATCATCATCACTGAGATTGTGGAGTACAAGGTTTGGCAGGGCATTGGTAAATGTTGTGGATTCATTGCAGCTTCAAAGTGCAGCTCTGACAATTCCTGTCCTTATAATACAGGGAGATTCCTTGACCTTTCAGTTTCTTCAGGGATAATGAATTCAGCCATTATCAAATTCTAAATTGATTAAAGTGGCACCTAGTAGAAAATTTCAGTTGTATAAGGTGATTTTACAGTGATGGCTCATGAAAATAGAAGGTCCTCATCTTAAAGCTGTCTCTCCTCAAATTCTTAAATGGAAAAACAGAATCTCATGCTAGAGAATATTATAAAAGTAATAATGGACATAGAAATGACATACTAAAATTTCTCAGTTAGGTATTTCATCACTATGAGGAAACACCATGATGAAAAACAGTTTGGGGAGGAAAGAGTTTATCTCCCTTACATCTCTATGGCATAGTTTATCATTAAAGACAATTGGGAATGAATTCAACCATGACAGGAACCTGGAAGTAATACCTGATGCAGAGGCCATGGAAGAGTGCTGGTTACTGGGACGTCATATTAGTCACTTCAATATGTCTTCTTATACACCTTAGAAACAACGACCCTAGGATGGCACCATCCATAATGGTCTGGACCCTTCCATATTAATCCCGAATTGAGAAAATTTCTCACAATCTTGCCCATAGTCCAGTGTGGTGTGAGCATTTTCTCAGTTAATGTTCTGGCCAGTATAGGAAATAAAATGAATTAAATAGATATACTACCAAATTTTGTTTAGATCTCTAGTGTCAACGATATATAACTGAGACATTTCACTGTGACTGAACATGTAACTCACTAGTGAACCACCAGCACTCTGAAAACAGAAAGCCAGTAAAAAGAAGATGGTGTCTCCAAGTATTTATTTTATTGCATGGACACCTCATCATGTGGCTAAGTATGATGATGGAAAAGAAAAGGTTGCTGGCATAGTAATGCACATCGAAGCTACTTCTAGGAAACAAAATTGGATGCGTGCCAAACATACTCTCCAACTCAGTATGGCAAGCCAGTAAGATGTCTGCCCTATGGGATGTTGAAGGGCCTGCAGCTTTGATCTTTTATTTCTCTGTCTGTAGTCTACTTGAGTTGTTCTGAAATCAGTCCACCTGCATTTCAATCCATATTTTTCAGAGTTCAAAGGACTCATTTGCACACAATAAACATCATGTCTACTGAAAGAAAATACTATATTGGGTCCTGGAAATTTATCCTGATTAAATGATGCTATTCCCTTTGAGGGACAATGAATGTATTTGCCAGATGGAAGGGAAATAATACATTGATTCATTGAAAAATATTAGTTGACTAAGTTATGAGTCTCATCATTGTTTCTTTGTTTATAATTTATTAATATTATATTATCTAACAGACCCACAAGGAAAAATCTCGAAAGTGTTTAATATTGACCTGTTTCCAAATTCCTAGTGTCAGAAAAAATTTTCCCCAGAGGTAGTGTTTACTCATGAGCTCCAATTCTATAATTGAAAAATATCGATAATAGTTGTTTGCATGACAAAAAAGACTGCTTATTCATTTTCCAAACTATATTTGACAAATACCCAATTTTTTAAAACAATCATTTTGTAATTTATTCTTTTACAAAAACAAATGGAGCTTCATGAAGGAGTGTCTCCTGGAACTTACAACTTGGTTAGAAACTTACTTTATGAGAAATTACCGTAAGAAGTCTAATATGTGGCACAACCTGTTTATGTTTCTCAATTTTTATAATGGAAGAATACTGAAAAGACAATCAAGGAAATTCAAGGAAGTGATAATCATTGATATATTGAGGTGGAACTGAGTTATTATTATTTCTTTCATTCTTTTGATTACATCCTCTAAAGGTTAGAGTCTAATGTGAATGATTAGATCTGATCACAGGATTCTAAAATATAGAGACTCATAAAAGTAGACAAGAATTTGTCTTCCTTCAAATTTTGGTCATTTGCACATTCTTCAAAAATGACCAAAAGTCCTTAAGGCCATGCCATTTTTGACCAGCACTCCTCAAGCTCTAGAGAATTTTTGAGCCTTAGCTGAGATTTCATTTGGAAGATCTACTACTTGACATTGCTATTTTGGGTGTGATTATCCTTATTTTGGACAATTTCTAATTAAAACACTTGGAATATGTCCCAGATTTTAGCTCAGGTGAACACTGGTACTGTATCAGACATACACAATCCTATGCAGTTGTGAATACAATTAAGCAGAAAGCCATCTGCCTGTCTGAGTGGACTGTGAGGGTTCATGGCATTTGTGCAGCTGATTGGGTCAGTGACCTTTGGGACTGCGTTTTCAGGTCAGCACTAAAAGTGAGTACTGCTGCCTCATGTCATGCTGGGGAAAGCCGTAATTAAATGATATATGAGACAAAGTAAACAAGGGTTTTTCCAGCTCTGTTAATGTGATTAGTTATTATCTTCAACACAACTGCAAATTCGCAGGGTGATTAACCTTAGGAACTTTGTGGTTTAGAAAACAAGAGAAGCAACAATTGCTTCATTTTTTGGAATCTCATGTAAGTCTCTCTCTCTCTCTCTCTCTCTCTCTCTCTCTCTCTCTGTCTCTCTCTCTGTTGTATGGATGAAATTGTTTGAAAGAGCACTAATGTTGCTTTGCTGCATACTATCATTCTAAATGTATTACTTATGGGAGGTAGGGACAATGGTTCCTTTAAAATGAAAAGAATTAAGGTTCTCCTATAAATTGCACCTTTGTCTGGGATGGTACCAGCTGGTTCTGACAGTGGGAATTGGAAGCTGAGAAACTAGTCCAAATGAACGATTATCCCTGACTAACTGGCATGCTCCTTGTGGTGTCTTTTATTATTCTATACTAAAACAGTTTTGTATGTCAGCTTTCTGAGTAAGTGAAACGAAGAGGCCACTATCTGGTAGGAGAAGAATCAACTCATAATAATTTTATTACCTGAATTACAATCTCTTATTTTTATGACAGGATTGATCTCCTTTGGATGAATTCATATAGCTACACGTTAAAATGCTATCAGCAGACAAACACTATGTGTATATTTGCTCAAACTTCATAAAGTTGCCTTTATAAAAATTCATCAGTGAATCATTTGAAATAAAATGTTAAAATCTGCCACTGAGATGCTATGCTAGCTATGTTTAATACAGAAAGGTCTTTTTAATGTGCCACTGGTTACTGATTGCCATGCTCTTTGCTTGTCAGTACACTGTTTGGAACGCTACCCCTCCTACTGGTTTTCTTCCTCACCCCTTCTGCTCGAAATAATAGGTATGAGTATTTCCATTTCTTGTGTTCTATTGCTGGAAACTCCTTGTAATTTTTAAGACTTTTTTATATTCTTCTTTCTTTGTATAAAGAAGTAAAATTTAAAGTATGTTCACAGTTCAGAAATGGACATCTTATCTCATCGAATAGAAGATGTTTTAAAATACATTTTGAATTTTGTTTATGTGACGTTAACAGCCATGTCTTGTTTTCTTGTTTCGGATAACTTTTCCTTTGAGATTTGGTATAAGCACACTGTTTTATTATTTTTTAAAGAATTTTATAAATGAATGTAATTCATTTCATCATATTGAATATTACTTCCTCTTCCAGTTTCTCTCACGTTCTCCTGCCTTTCCATTCTGCAGTTTATATCCTTTTGGGTTAATGGTATATACTTGACTATGGTGCTGATCTCTAACCATTAGGCATGAGTGCAGGTGCATTGGGAAACTGTGGTGAGGAATCATCCCTATTTTAAAAAAAAAAAGGACTATTCATCTCTAAGTAGAAGCTGACTGCCTCTAGATCTTCAACCATGGGTGGGATCTGTGAGCCATTCCCTCTCCAATCTAGAATATTGGCTGGCATTGTCTTGTGAGATCTTATGAGAGTTTATGAGTACATCATCTCTGTCATGTCGACAAGACATTGTTTCTCAAAAAGTCCTCCTGGTCTTCTGGCTCTTACACTGCCCCCCTTTTCTTTGTTTGCTTGCTCTTCCAAAATCCTCCTAGAGCCTTCTGTGTAGTGATTATGTTTAGACACATCGAAGGTCACCTGATCTCTGCAGTTTGAGCAGCTGTGGTTTTCTGTGAGAGTCACTGCTGCAAAATGAAGTGTCATTGTTGAGCTGTGAGAGCTGCATTAGTCTATGTGTAAAAAAATTAATATTTAAAGAACACTGTTACTGCTTCAATTTAGCAATATTGTAATAGTGGGATCTTCTCTAGGATTTATGACTTCTTGTGCTATAGTTCTTTTATGTGCAGATATGGAATTCTGTTGCTTGGGTATGTTTTTTTTTCAATTTGAAAAAGTTTCCATTAATTGTTTAAGTGTTAGCCACCAAACTCCCTTTGAGTATTGATTTTCCATTATTTCAACCTTACAGTAACTGAAAAGTGTATTGTGTATGTAACAATTCTCACTCTGTCCATTGTATTTCTCTACTGTATTATCAAAAGTATGCAAACATAGAGGACCAGTATTCCTATTCATAAATCAAATGCCCTACGAAATTCTAGGCTGGGTTGGAAAATATTATAAGGTGTATTGATTTGAGACATCAATATTAACCAGGATGAAACTGACTTAATTTGAAAAGTCCTGAGAAGGATGTCAGATGAGAGTAAATCATGGCATTATGTCCAACACTGAGAAGGCTTAGACTAGAAGATCATGGAAGACTATATGGTGAATGGTCCGACTTGTCTACAAAGAAGTGAATAGACAGATGAGCTCTTATGTCTTTAATTGACAGAAGGGTCTCAATTAATGCAAGATGGTGGAGGGAGTGAGATATTTTGGAGATCAGGCATTATAAACAAAACTACACCAACAGGAGCTAAAGAAATAGAGAAAAAACCCACAATGTCTAATTTTAAAGTAGCTATCTAAAAAAAATAGGTCTAAGACAGAAAAGAATGCATTCCTGCATCACCCAAACCCAGCTTTAAGGAGTCAAGGTCAAAGAGCAAATCTGTTCTTTGGGAGGGAAAGGCAGAATTAAATCTGAACCTTAGACTGGATCCCCATGCCACATTCATACAGTGAAACGCCCTGCTGGACAAGCCCTGTGACTCATATTGCAGGATCAATACCCATGGATTAGGGCACTGAAACTCTAAAGGTCAATAGTCTTTACTTTTAATCCACTGTGGAGGGATGCACTCAAAGCAAGTGTTACATTTTTACCCCTGAGTATACGTGAACAAGCATCTTTGTCTCAGGTGAGCCACGAATGACAGACCAATAAAGTGATTGTATCCAGGTCTAGTTAGGTAAACTAATTAATTTATTGTGGTTACTTCTCAGAACACAGGTAAACAGGAACAGCTGAATCCCAAAAAATGTGTATCCCACATGAGTGGGGACTCAGGAAAGCTTTGTCTTTGGAGATCTCTGCCTAGTATGCAGGGGGATTCAGGGAAGGGAAGTAACTGTTTACTGCTTATACAACCTTTGGTCTTATGAGTTAATTTAGTTTCTGGGCTGGAGGTGGGTGGAAGCTTCATCCATGCTATGGGTTTTCTCTGTCCCCTAGAAGAGGAATGCTTCAATTTGGAGAAAAGAGAAAACAATAAGTCTCTTTCCACTGAGCAGCACTGAAAAAATACTTGATCAGAGCTTTTTCTTCAGTTGATATCAGGCCCATTATAGTGAAACAGCATCTAGTTGCCTGAAGCCCTACTGAGGACCTCCAGATAAAACCTCCACTATAGCATAGAGAACAATATGAAATCTATACAGGGCAGACATGAATTATCAACTACATCAATTATAACCTTGGAAAAGATCTATATGAACCTGCCTTCCTTATAATATGCTAAGAAACTTTGTGGTGTGAAAATCACGCTTGGTGAATTTATTGCTTTTTTTTTTGGTAGAAAAAGACCAGTCTTTTAATATTAGGTGTAAAGGACAACCAGTGCTCATACATAGGGTTCTAGAAATTTCCTGGTCCAGCCAAACTATTGAATATGCTTGGGTTTGGGTCCAAGAATTCTGGACCTAAAACACTCTTCATGTTATACAGGCCCTTGAGGTTATGCCTTGAGTCTACAAGGCAACACCAACACTATTTCAAATGTAGGTAGCAAAGCTTTGGCTCATCAAGGATAGGACAAGGTAGGAAAGAAGATATTTTACCTCAGATCTTAATACAGGGCTGGTAAAAGCTAACACTGAGTAACCTTCATCCTCAAACCTACCTGTGCAGGAAGAGTGCAGCAGAGGCAGTGCTGAGGGGAGACATGTGCTCCCAGCATATCATGTTAGACAACATTACTCACATTGTGAACTACATATAAAGGAATTGTGTCTCAATATAGTAAATGTCATGCACAATAATACAAAGGCTAAGACACCACTAAACGAGGACATGCCAGAGCTTTCTCTTAGAGATTTAGAACAAAATGAAAATTCCTAGGTTTACCATTTTTATTAAGCAGAGTACAAAGAGTTCTAAGTAAAAAAAAAGCAATAGAGAGCATCCAAGGTGGAAAAGAAATTGAAATAATATTTACAGACAACGGGCTCTCTCTCTCTCTCTCTCTCTCTCTCTCTCTCTCTCTCTCTCTCTCTCTCTGTGTGTGTGTGTGTGTGTGTGTGTGTGTGTGTGTGTGTGTGTGTATTTAAACAACACCAAGAAAATTACAGGATCTACAGAATAGGCATAATAGCCATGCTGACCAATGGGCTTGGAAATGAATGTGCATTCAGGCATCAACAAATCAACAAATGCTGTTTGAAATAATTGCCAAGGCCACTCATTAGAGAAAGTCTTACCTTAACAATAGTTCTAGAAAGACTGGGTGTTCCTATAGAAAAGAATGTAGCTACATTTTTATTCGTTATCTGTAGATTTAATTTTTTCAAAGCCTACTTTTAATGATGGTTCTTAAATACTTTATCTTCCCTTTTAGTTCACTACCCACCAGAAATAATGGAAAAGAAAGATTATTAGGAAACTGGCAAAATGAACGTATTTAGAAATGATTCTTTTGAGCAAATTCCATCCGTTTTGCCAGGAAATCAGCAGTATAGTTCACAAGAGTCAGCAGCAGCAGCAGCTTGATCCATAAGAAAACACTTCACATACATACTAGCAGTCCAGTTAGGTTGTGTCAGGATAGCAGCAGTAGTGGCATGACTTAGCAGGGACAGCCAGTCCCTCAGTCAAATAAGTAGGAGTCAGCAGGAGAGACCAGGATCAACAAGGATTCTAGGAGTTCTTTTCTGTGCCTCTCTCAATGAAGCAAAGATCAGGGAAGTTTCTAGATCAAGAAACATTGCATAGCTAGGTCTACAAGCAAGCCAAGCCTCTGTCACTGTCAGTTCAGTCCTATTTATACTCCCTCTGAACACCCCATGTCCTCCATAGGTTGTGTCTTACCATGTGTTTTGCCTCAGCACATGAGTCTCCCTTAGCACAACTCCTTGTGGGTCTGTGTCAGCTGACATCACTCTGCCAATTGGCTGAGTCTCTGGAAGCAGCAAGAAGCCGCAGCACACCACCAGAAGCTTTGTGGTGCTTTTTGCTCTTTGGCGTCCTGACAAATGAAGCAAAGTGAGGCAGACTAATAAGTGATTATCCTAAGCAAAGAAGCCTTTCTCACACATCATTTCATGTGCTTGCAGAACATCTTTTCACCTGTCTGCTTCAGCGAAACATTCCTTCATGAGTCTGTTTTAGTGAAACATCCTTTTAGCTGTGTATACATCACAGAAATATGTCTTCACATGTTTGCCCCAGTAAAACACCATCCCTTTGAAAAACACTTTTCAAAGTACCCCTGAAGTTTCCACTTCAGCCATCAGTTTACAAAATTCAACCAGAAATTAATTAAATTCTTAATTGATTTAAAGCTATTCATAACCTTATTTTATTAAAATTGTAAGGACAGGATTTTTATTTATTTTTTCATGAACAATGATAAAAGGAGTACTAGACTGCTGGAGTGCAATGAAGATTGTTTTGCCTGCTATGCTTAGCTTGAGAAGTTAGGGTCTCAGATCTCAAAAGCTACCCAGTAGAATTCACAGACCACAAGGGTAAATTTTGGGGGAAAATATTATAGCACTCTTTTTTTTTTTTGGTTCTTTTTTTTTTTTCGGAGCTGGGGACCGAACCCAAGCACTCTTAATAGAGAAAAAACAACACAAAGTCCCTATTTAGCAATGATTCCTAGATACCACTGAGTACTGTCACCTTGGAATTAATGTGTCTTTAGTGGAGGAATGAGCTTAGTCAAACCAGTTTACATTCAAGATTTCAGGGTCCTGCTCAATGCAGTTTTTCATAAAAATGATATTTCTTTAGAGAAAGGAAATAATGGAAATTAAGACATCTTTCTGGCATCCTGATATAGTTGTCATGGCAAAACAAGAGGAAATTTTGCCTTTGATACTTCTGGCATTTCTGGCTTCTGCCAAGGACAAGGCTACAGACATTCTTGGGGTTGTTTCTGGCTTTCAGCTGAGAAAGAAACTGGGCAGGTTTTGTTGGTATCTTTTAAAACCATTTTCCCCTTCACATTCTCATCAATAAAATGCCATAACCATAGGAAATGAAACAAAAGTAGAAAATAAAATAGGAAAATATTCAAGTTAAGAGCTAGTGAAGCCATGGTTATGGGGGAGAATCTATAACTATTAATTTATCAAGCCAGCATAATCTCTTATAACACTCTACAAACATTTGTCCTTATACCCATAGGTAACCTGTAATCCTCCTCTCTTATCAAGGAAATTTCCATTTTCAACAGGCAGAGACCACTACAGAAAATGACAACCAATTAAAATGCAATTGTGGAGCCCAATCCCAATGGATATATCTGCAAAGCATTCCCACACTGAAGACTCAGGGAAGATTATAAAACAGGGGGTAGAAAGACTGGAAGAGCCACCTTGTTCTGAGATTGTATCTTTTATTAATGTCACAAACTACTATTATAACATTTCACCAACATGATCAGCAAAATGTGAACTGAATAAGAATTACACCAAAGATTATACCAAACTGAACAGAGAAAAGACAACATGGTCTCAATCCTACAACAAGAATTCCAAGCAGCTGGGGAAACCTGTGAGCAGCAGTTGTCACTTCACCAGGGAAGAGCACAACAATTGGTTTCCCAGTGAGTTATATTTGAGAGTACATGGGCCATGAATCTGAAGGAGGGTGGGAAGGATAGACAGGAAAGTTTGAAAGGTAGAAGGGAAAAGGAGAAATATAATTGAATTATAATAACAAAAATAAAAATAAGTGAAGAAATACTGTACAGAAAAATAGTTTATAAATACTATTTCTAAGTAGCTTACATCCAGAAAAAGAAGTCAATGCAAATAACAAACAACAAACAAAAAACTCAAGCAAAGGACAAATCAAAAATCAACTAGTAAGCAAAACTCAGTAATTCTGAAAAAAAATGACTTATATACCTAAGTGGACATTTCTAATAAGAAGGCATATAAAGAGTCAAATACATTAAAAAGTACCCAACATCACTGGTAAGGAAATTCAACTCAACCCAAATCCACAATGAGCTATTACTTTATCCCAGTTACAAACAACGAAAGGTAATAAATTCCAAAAGGATATTGAAAATAGAGATCTCTCAAAACTCTTGGTAGGTGTATAAGTTAGTAAGGCCCATCTGGAGAAAAGTGTGCAGGAGACTTAAACATTAAAATAGACCTGTACAGCAAATATAGAGGCGAATGCCAGCAGCAAACCACTGAACTGAGAATAGGTCCCCTATTGAAGGAATCAGAGAAAGAACTGGAAGAGCTTGAAGGGGCTCGAGACCCCAAAAGTACAACAATGCCAAGCAACCAGAGCTTCCAGGGACTAAGCCACTACCTAAAGACTATACATGGACTGACCCTGGACTCTGACCCCATAGGTAGCAATGAATATCCTAGTAAGAGCACCAGTGGAAGGGGAAGCCCTGGGTCCTGCTAAGACTGAACCCCCAGTGAACTAGTCTATGGGGGGAGGGCGGCAATGGGGGGAGGGTTGGGAGGGGAACACCCATAAGGAAGGGGAGGGGGGAGGGGGATGTTTGCCCGGAAACCGGGAAAGGGAATAACACTTGAAATGTATATAAGAAATACTCAAGTTAATAAAAAAAAATTAAAATGTGCTAATATTTATCCAACCTCAGTCTCAATCATGATAGCCTACGTGGAATTCCATTTGTAGCTGTTATGTCTCCCAATAGGAAGTGTAACATTTAAAGAAAATAATAAATTTAAATCAGGAAAGAAAAAAAAATAGACCTGTGGAAGTGTCTTACTGTTTCAATGTGTGCAAAGGATGGTAGCATTTCAAAGAGACATCTACACTATTATATTCATTGTTCCTTCATTCATGACTGTCTGTAAACACAGATAATTGTGTGTATCAACTGATAAAGACAGAATGAAAACACTTGGCATGTACAACGTTGCAATATGACTCAGTCACAAAAATGAACTTTTGTCATTTCTTGAGAACATGAAGAGAACTGTGGACAAATAGGTTAAATGGCATTAGCAGGGAAGAAAAAGACAGTTTCTCTGTGTTCTATCATTTCTTAAGCAGCAGACAGTCCTTATCTTTTCCTCATACTAGGGCAGGACATAGAGTGGGGAAGAATCTACATTTATGGAAGGATCTGTATTTTAGTTTGCTTCCTGTTAGCCTATTCTAACTTGGGAATTGTAAACAAACAAACAAACAAACAGGAGGCTGAAATATACTCAATCCAAGTTTGTAAGCAGTCATGCCCAGCAAATACAGGTACATGTTTTGACACTGTAGCCCTGATTTCCTCTTAGCTGCAAGCTTTTAAGTTTCTCTCATCTTATATACTTTTAAAACATCTGTTCTTAGAGAGAGGAAAACGATTATTGTATTATTAGTCTAAAATGCCAACAGAAATAGAAATCTTAAGTTGTTCGATATAATTAAAAAATAAAACCAGATATGGGGTTTGCAGTCCCAAAGGAAGAACAACAATATCAACCAATCAGACACCCCAGAGCTCTCAGGGACTAAACCACCAATTGAAGAGTACACATTGACAGATCCATGGTTCCAGCTGCATATGTAGTAGAGAATGGGCCTTGTCCAGCATGAGAGAAGAGTCCTTTTCATTTAATAATTGTAACCTGTAAAAGCTGCACAACTAATAATGACTGTTATATATTATAATGCTTGAAAATTATATTGGTTCTATAAAACAATACATGTGATAAGTGTTTTAATGTGTATAATTAAAAATCTTTCTATTGTCAAAAACAGTCATTGACTGAATATGTCCTATCTAAAGACAGAAAGCCACTGAATGCTAAATTTATTTTGCCGTATTTAAAGGGAGAAAATACAAAATAATATAATTATTTTGTAACTGAATTTAAATATGACCTTGGGAACATGAAATTGTGACTATATGTAGAACCTTATTAAAAGCATTCGCAAATGTTTTTCAAATCACTCTGTAAACATGTACTTAAAATTATGATTAAGGCAGTTGAAGAACTATTGACAGTTAGAAGAGGGAGAGTCAGTTTTCTTTATGGGTGTGGTCTCTGTTAAGCTCACATTGCTCCAGCTGTAGGCTCCACACCCATGTGGGTTTATAGACCTCTAAGTAGACCCCATGAGTTTTTCTTTTAAGGCACTAATTTTGGATGGGGATGTGAGTGCAGGACATGGAAGGGACTGAAGGAGGCTGTTTTCAGTAAGGTCATTCGTTGTTGTTGTTGCTGCTGCTGTTGTTGTTGTTATTTGATTGGTTTTGTTTTGGTTTCTTGAGACAAGGTTTCTCTGGTTAGCCCTGGCTGTTATGAAACTTGCCTGACTGCCTCCCTAGTGGTGGGTAAAGGTATATATCAACACCTCAGGGCTCCAAAGTCATTGTTAAAATAAATTTTATTTTCTCTTGAGAAGTACTGAATTATTTTTGTATTTTTTATATTTAGCGATTTTTATATATACCACTTTAACTTTTTTTGAGGCAAATAGCCTAGGTAAATAGAAAAAATGTAGACAAATATATGTCAGATAGAAGATACAAAGATTTATAGGTAAATTATATATGCACATACTTTTATATTAGTGTTCATGCATATACATTCATACGGTCATAAAGAGGTGAAATTTTAGGTATTTAAAATACCTCAGGATTCTATAATATGACAGTTAAATTTCAAGAGGAAATAAAAGTTTAGGGACTTACACTTTCAAAGTTTTGGGAGGAATTTCATGAAATGGCATTTGTCTCTTTCTACCTACTTCCTCTGTGGGACACTGAGAGCATTTCAAAAACTAAAAATATGAAATTATACAGCAGATGTGTATTTCATTTCCTCATGCCCTGGTAGTATAAACTGCCTTTAATACTCTGAAATTGGGTTTCATAACATGGAATGAATCCATTTCCTGGATTATTTACCCACTATTCTTGAAATAATATCATATAATTTGTGGTATTCAAGGATTTAATTCACAAATATAATAAAATTTGAAGGAAGTGTGGGAGACACTCTCATTGCATATACTACCATTAAATTAATACCTTCAAAAATCATGTCATCCGATGACAGATTTCAAAGTATCAATATTTTGGAAATAGTGTGGGATTAGCTTTAGTATTCTAAACTTGCAAATCAAAGAAAAGTATCCACTGCCAAGGGGCATTTAAATACCTAGCCACATAGTTGAACTTGTAACATTTATCCTCATGTTGCATTCCACTGACCTTGGTCTTCTCTTTTCTTAAGAATGGCTTCCAGATGTCATTATTATCATTATAGGTCCATTTCAAGGTTTACACTACCCAAGGTAAGGGAGAAAACGTTTAAGTGAAAAATCAAATAAACAAGCTAAGATTTAGGAGACTGTCATGCATTCATTCCTGATTTTATACAGATATGCAGGCCACAGAGAACTGGGTGATTTGTTGAATTGTTATGAGGGTAGAATGTATTTTAGCCTTTTTATCACTTAAAAGTATTTCAATAGAATAAAAACAAAATCCTTCTATTTAGGCTATACAAGTGAAGAATTATAACAGTTCAAATCCTTATAATATTGAACATTTGGTATAGAGAATACTGCACTGGCATTTTATTGAACAGAGCATCCAAGACCTGTTATTATTTTATGATATACACTATAATCCATGATTGATTTATTTTATGAAATACACTATAATCCGTGACTGATTTTATTAGCACCTATGATAAAAACTGTAGGCTAATACTAGAATCCTGATACTAGATACAAAAATAAAGAATCTCTTAAATTCAGGTTAAGCATTAGATACTGTAGTAATAACAAATATGTTAATGTTTATTTTTGTTTCAATTCTGTGATTGAATTTTTCTTTATGAGTCATTGGCAGGTATACAACTTATATAAAACACTGTAATGATTTATTAGAACCCATTTGTTTTAAATAAAAGCATTTTATATAGTTATATATAGTTTTATACAGTAAGTAAAATGATGGTTGATTTTGCACAAAAGAAGTTTTTCTTATGCATCAGTAAAGTGCTTAATAATGTGCAAGCCTTGTACATAGGTTTGAATAATAATAATGGTAATTAATGGAAATTGATTGTTATGTTATTGACTAGATAATATTTTCAGTTATTGTTGAACCTTGTATATGAACTAACTTATATAATTCTTATAATATACCTATGGGATAAAAACTACCCTTTACCCACCTAACACATGATAATTAGTATGTAGTATTTGCCCTGGATGGTTGTATGAACAATGAGTTTGCTCATATATACCATTTATCTTCTGCTGTGCTGACAAATGGCATTTCAGTCCTATGTCAGGGAGATGACATCATTAATTTTGACCTACTGTGGATGTTAGCTGTTTGGAATTATAACACTCATTTTTCTTTCATTAGGCATAATTATAAAAAGTGGCAATTGCTTTGTGACAAACATCAGTTTGAAATTGGTATGATCTATGGGACAGTGCTAGAAACTGAAAATATACATTGCTTTCCTGATGGTGGAAGGATGTTAAAACAAGTGGAAGACATGGGCTTGTTGTATGCATTGGTCAGTTGGGAAAGAATTTCATAGGGCATAGGAAACTTTGGGAATCTATGTAGTAACTAGTAAAAGAGAGTCTAAAAATAAACTAGGTGTGGACATTGATAAATCGTCAACATATATAAATATCAGGTCACATAAGATTATAATGATTTCCTTTTTTTACTGCTTTTTTATTTTCTTTAATTTTTTTTATAGTCTAGATTATAGTTCCCCTCCTGGTCCACGCTCGTACTGTTGCATATCACAAACATCCTCCCTCCACCGCCACTAGGATATCCCCAGCACTCCATCCCCTAGCCCACCAAACTTCACCACACTCTGGAGCCTCTAGTTCCCTGAGGGTTCTGACTGAGTCCAGACCGTGAAGTTCTCTGCTGTATATGTGTTAGGGGACCTCATATCAGCTTGGTATATGCTGCCTGGTAGTTGTCCCAGTGTCTGAGAGATCTCTGGGGTCCAGGTTAGTTGAGACTGCTGGTCCTCCTACAGGGTTGCCCTCCTCCTCAGCTTCTTCCGGCTTTTCCCTAGTTCAACCACAAGGTTCAGCAGCTTCTGTCCATTGGTTGGGTGGAAATATCTGCACCTGACTCTTTCAGGTAATTGTTGATCCTTTAGGAGGTCAGCCATGGAAGGCCCCGTTTTGTGAGCATACCACTCTCTCAGTAACAGTGTCAGGTCTTGTGGCCTCCCCTTAAGCTGGATCCAAGTTTAGGCCTGTCTCTGGGTCTCCTTTTCCTCAGGCCTTTCTCCATTTTTTGTCCCTGCAGTTCTTTCAGCCAGAATTAGGGACAGAAATTTTAACTGTGGGATGGCTTGCCTCTCTGCCGGAGGTGTGCTCTACAAGTTTCCTCTCCCCACTGTAGGCAATTCATCTAATGTCCCTCCCTTTGAGTTCTGTGAACCTCTCACCTCCTAGGTCTCTGGTACATTCTGGAAGGCTCCCCCCACCTCCTACCTTTTGAGATTGCCTTTTTCCATTCTTTTGGCAGCCCTCAGAGTTCAGTCCTGTTTCCCCCACCTAAACCTGATTCTGTTCCCTTCTTCCCCTCTCTGTCCACATTTCCAACTAAGTTCCTCCCTCCCCTGCTCCTGTGATTGTTTAATTTTTCCTCCCAGTGGGATTGAGGCATCCTCACTTGGGCTTTTCACGCTTGCTAACCTTTGTGAGTTCTGTGGATTGCATTATGGGTATTCCGTATTCTTTAGGCTAGTATCCACTTATTAATGAGTACATACTATACATGTCATTTGGGTCTGAGTCACCTGGCTCAAAATGATATTTTCTAGTTCTGTCCATTTGCTTGCAAAACTCAGGATGTCCTCATTCTTAATAACTGAGTGGTATTCCATTGTGTGAATGAACTACATTTTCTGTATTCATTCTTCTGTTGTGGGGCATTTGTGTGGTTTCCAGCTTCTGGCTATCACAAACAATGCTTCTATGAACATAGTGGAGCATGTGCTATGGTGGGACATCTTTTGGGTATATGCCCAAGACTGGTATATCTGGGTCTTCAGGTATTTCCAAATTTTTGAGGAATCTCCAGATTGATTTCCAAAGTGGTCTTACCAGTTTGCGATCTTACCAGCAATGTAGGAGTATTACTCTTTCTCCACATCCTTGGCAACATGTGCTATCACCTGAGGTTTTTGATCTTAGCCATTCTGATTGGTGTAAGGTGAAATCTCAGGGTCCTTTTGATTTGCATTTCCATGATCACTAAGGACTTTGAATATTTCTCAAAGTGCTTCTTGGCTATTTGAGATTCCTATGTTGTGAATTCTCTGTTTAGTTCTATACCCAATTTTTTGACTGGGCTGTTTGGTTTTTTGGTGGTTAATTTCTTGAGTCATTTACATATTTTGGATATTAGCCCTTTAATCAGACGTGGGATTAGTGAAGATTTTTTCCAATCTGTCGGTTGCAAATTTACTCTATTGACTACATCTTCTGCCTTACAGAAGCTTTCCAGTTTCGTGTGGTCCCATTTTTTAAATTCTTGATCTTAGAGCATGAGCCATTGGAGTTCTGCTTAGGAAATTTCCCCTCAGGGCCAATGATTTTGATACTCTTTCCAAGTTTCTCTTCTATTAGATTCGGTGTATCTGGCTTTGAGGTCTTTGATCCACTTGGACTTGAGCTTTGTGCAAGGTGTCAAATATGGATCTATTTTTATTTTTTTTACAAACAGAACGCAATTAGACCAGCACCATATATTGAAGATGCTTTCTCTTTTCCATTGTATATTTTTGGCTTCTTTGTCAAAGATCAAGTGTTTATAAGTGTTTGGTTTTATTTCTGGGTCTTCAATTATATTCCATTGATCAACATATCTCTCTCTGTACCAATACCATGCAGTTTTTAACATGATCATCTCCTTAGATGCTGAAAAGCATTTAATAAAATACAATATCCCTTTATGTTAAAAGTATAGGAGAAATCAGGACTTTGAGGCCCATACCTAAACATAATAAAAGCAATGTGTTGCAAACCAACAGCCAATATTAAATTAAATGGAGAGATACTTGAAGCAATTCCACTAAAATCAGGGTACTAGACAAGGGTGCCCACTCTCCCCATTTCTATTCAATATAGCACTTGAAGTTCTAGCCAGAACTATAAGACAACAAAAGGAGATCAAGAAGATATAAATTGGCAAAGAATTAAAGTTATCTCTATTTGCAGATATGATAGTATATATAGATGACCCCAAAAACCTCTACCAGAGAACTTCTACAGCTGATAAATAACTTCAGCAAAGTAGCCGGATATAAAATTAAGTCAAATAAATCAGTAGCCTTCTTCTCTCTCTCTCTCTCTCTCTCTCTCTCTTTCTCTTCTTCCTCTCTCTCTCTCTCTCTCTCTCTCTCTCTTTCACACACACACACACACACACACACACACACACACACAGTCTGAGAAAGAAATTATGGAAACAAGTCGCTTTATAATAGACACACATAATATAAAATATCTTGGGGTAACTCTAACCAAACAATTGAAAGTGTTATATGACAATAACTTCAAGTCTTTCAAGAAACTTCAAGAAAGAAATCGAAGAAAATTGGAAAAATATCCCATGCTCATGGATTGGTAGAATTTACATAGGAAAAATGGCCATCCTACCAAAGGCAATCTACAGATTCAATGCAATCCCTATCATAATCCCAACACAATTCTTCAAAGACATGTAAAGAGCAATTCTCAAATTCATTTGGAAAAGCAAAAAACCCAGAATACTGAAAACAATTCTTTTTTTGTTCCCCCAGCCCCCTGAAAACAATTCTTAACAATAAAAGACTTCTGGAGGAATCACGATCCCTGACCTCAAACTATACTACAGAGCAATAGTAATAAAAACTGATTTCAGTTTTATTAGAGCCTTGTGAAATGATAGACATGACTCTGATATTTAAGGAACCCATAAAAAGTTTGTATCAGTGGAAAGTCAATAACCAAAAGTTAAAAACCAGTAGTTAGACAGAGACTGTAATGTTAGGGTCAGACACAGTATAATAGATTTCATGTGAGATACTTTAGTACGTTAAGTTAAAGATCATGAATAGTCTAAAAAGTTCCGTGTACTGGGACTTTAACATGATTGCTGGTATATGACATGAAGGAAGTTAAATCATATATAGTTTCATATGCAGGAAATATAAAACTTAGGCTAGCATAGAAATAATAATTTTCAATGAAATATTTTGTTTCTAAGCATTGAATACAAAACAATATTATGTATTTCTATAACTCTAAGATCTGCAGAACTTAAAATAATGGAGTCATAATGAATAGAGAATTTCAAATACAAGTAAACAAAACTTTATTAGGAACTGATATATCAATGAAGAGAATGGTATGGATGAGTTATGGATATTACCTATATTACCAGTCATTTCTCCCACATATTGATAATCACCAATATTTCAGTATCACCAATGACAGCCAGTATTGTAAAGGTAGACAATAAGACAGAGTCTACAGAACTTTAAACAGGTATACAGTGTTTGCCTGACTTTATTTTATGACATACATATTATTTTATTCATAGAATTATTTTGTGATGACCAAATGACAAGTCCCAAACATGTAATATTTGTTTTCTGTCATGTGATAGAGTACCTGTGATAAGCTCTAACAAAGAACTTTTTTTTGACCCACAGTTTTAGAACTTCTTGTCCTTTATCATTTGACAAAGTCGATTTGAGTCACAGAGGCAGTGTTTATGGCAGAGAAGGTCTGATTATATAACAAGAAAAGCAAAGTGAGGTAGCAGAATGGAGCTTCTAAGATTTCTTTTGTCATTACGTCCCCAGTAACCTATCTGCCACTATGTTACATGTCCTAAAACACTCCCAATTCCCAATAGTGCTGGGGAAGGGAGGAGTAAACAACCATTTAACTAATAAGCCTTTGGAATCTGTAGATTGAAAGTATAACATGGGCTTTCATTTATATATGGCATTTCCCTTTACAAAGGACAATAACCTTAATTGTTCAAAAAAGTTATGTTTTCTCTCATATTATACATCCCGACTGTAGTTTTCCCTCTCTCCACTCGTAGTCACTCCCTCTAACCTCTGTCCTAGATCTACGTTTCCTCTGTTTGCTTTCGTAAAAGACCAGGCCTCCCATAGATATCACCCAACCATAACACAGCAAGGTACAGTAAAAAAAGCTGCACAAGACCCAGTAGGAGGAAAAGAACCCAAGAACAAGTGAATGACTGAGACACACCCCACTCCCACTGTGTAAAATTATTTTGTTATCTTATTATGATTTGGTGTTCTGCCTGCATATATATCTATGAAACACGTGTATGTGGTGTGTACAGTGACTAGAATAGTGTGTATTATACCCTGGGACTAGTTACAGATGTTTGTGAGCCTCCATGTGGATGCTGGGCATAGAACTTGGTCCTCTGAAAAAGCAGGCAGTGGTCTTAACTGCTGAGCTAACTCTCTGGCCCTACCCTATCTCTTTCTCATACACCACCCTAAGTACCATGCATACAATTTCTATATAGCCTCTGAATTTTATAATTCAAATAAAACAGTGTTGCCCACATTAAGATGATACATGGTGTATATGTTCAATGGAATACCCAAGAGCACCCTGATCCCATATCACTCTCCCTAATATCATAACTACCTTTACTTTCAGGTATGTGGTAACATGATCCAAATTTTCACAAAAATTGACACGGAAGCAGTACAACTAATCAATTAATCTATTCAATTGCATTATTTTCTCTTCATAAATAAAACGATTTACTTTTGCCTTATAATTTGTTTTCAGTATTAGTAGTCAAATTCAGGACATAAAAGGCTACCTTGATTTTCTTCTGCAGAAGAAACAGAATCCATTTAAGTTTTTTACTCTTTTGAAGGAGAAGTTCTTGAATAGTTCAGTAGACTTCTCAAAACATCTCAGACTCCTTTTACAGAAGCCTCAATGTTTTATGCTAGTAAACTACTCCCACGTTGCATAAGTTTTATTAAAATGTATTAAAATTACAGTTATTAAATTTGAGACAGATACCTGTTTTAAGGGAGTAAAATCTGAGGCAGGACAGCTGGCCTTCATGTACTTTTATATGTAATGTAAAATAAAAACATTTGTTAATATGTAAAATTTTTCAATAGTTTTCTCACTTCAGTCCTGAAAAGATATGCTTCTTACAGATATGGCTGGATACAACTATCCTGAAGGAATTTCTCATAGGATATTCTGTATGGACAAGGTAGCATGTCAACTTGAACACTAGTAACTGCTTTTATGAATGCACAGGAAACCATTAATCAAGTGAATATAGATATTGCATAATTTGTGCCAATGCATTGACAGCAATGGTTCAAAAATTATAGTAATGAAAGCAAAGCTTATCTTTGTAACTAAAATAAGCCAAGTACTTCATATTCTCTATATTAGGAATGACAATAAACTCATGGCGCTATATACCAAAACTAATTCTTCAACTTGAAAGTTCATAGTTATAGTCGAATACATCTGAATGAAAATTTAATTAGGTAAAACTCTCATTCTCTATCTCACTATATCTGTCTCTGACTCTCCATAAAATTATATATATATATATATATACATATATATATATACTGTATATGTGGTATACTCTCATATATGTGGTGGTGCTGGAAACATGAATTTATTGTAATTTTAAACAGTCCCTAACTAGAGTCCCTAACTATGCTGGGGAAAAAGACACAACTCCCCAGTCAATTGTACTATCATAAAGTAACAAATGAAAACCCCTGACATTTGATAATGTGTTGTGTTGTTAAGTTCTGATAATATTTATTTGTACATATGTTGCATATTCTAGGTTGTACTTTTCAAAGGCAAAAGGTGCACACATTAGTTTTGACAATATGTATTTTAGAGTAGAGGAAATAAATCTCCAAGGTTAACTGGCCCATTTCTCCATGTTAATTTTCCTGTCCTTTTTAAAGAGCTCAAAACAAATTTTTTTCATGCCCTGTGGGTACAAAGTTGCAGAAGCGGTCAGTAGTTGGCTCACGCTCAAATGCTTGTGAGGAAAGTTGATATGTATGAAAATTCAGAAAATGATAAAACAGACAAATGAAAAGAGTTTTCCATAGACTGTGTTTAGTACCCACTCACTTTTTAAACTTTACATCTGCACACAATATGCTTTAATGTCCTTAACTAAAACTTAAAGCAAGAAATTTACTTCCATTGAAAACAGACTCCAAATATCTTTCAAAAGTCTTGTGAAGAGACCAATCTTTATCTTAGAACCACACTATAGCTATATGAGACTGTAAACACACACACACACACACACACACACACACACACACACACAAACACACAAACACACACACCACAAGTTACTAAAACCCATGCAAGTAAGTGTACGAGTACTCAAATTATAGATTTTGTTGCTCAAAACCAATGTGTATAACTTTTCTTTCTAAAGGTAGAGCCTAAAATATGCAAATCCTGAATGCTCTCTTTCATTTTCTGGCTTTTGCTCTAAGGAACAACTTAAGTCTGTCAAATCTGGTCTGGAAAAAAGAATCAGGGGAGCTATGTATTCCATTTCCTTCTCTGGAATTAATGAAAGTCTGCCACAGACTGGTATTAACCATACTTCTCTTTTGAATTCTACAAGAAACCAAAGGTTGTTTTTTTGTTTTGTTTTGTTTCGTTTTTGGTGTGTGTGGGGAACTTTTGAATGAGAAATCATGAGGCCAGTAGACAATGTAGGATTGTCTGACTGAAATCAATAATTTCTATAATATATGTTTATTTAAACTTTAAAACTCCATAAAAGAAAAAATATAATCCCTTCTCTCATACCATTGGACCTGTAGACAAGACCAAGAAAAAAAGACGCCAGGTCTATTCTTTTCCGTTGGTCCTCTCTCTTCCTTCAGTCACTCCTGCGATTTTGAGTGAGCAGCATCCTTTGTCTTTTGCTTCTTTCCAGGACGTACTTGCATATTTTCAGCACACTATTCTTCTCTTATGCTGTGATTTCTTTCACATAAGTAAATGGATCTTGATATTTCTTTCAAAGATCCCTTGTGGGTACAGTTCATTGGTAGAGCACATGTATAGCCTACAGGTGGGCCTTCTGGGTGCAATCTTTAGCATGCAAAAAGTATAATGGTTGTATATATTATATACTTTACTGAACACACTTTACAGTGCACAAAATCGTGTATTGAAAGTACCAAGACTTACAAGAAAATTGATGCTATGCCATTTTATACCAGAACACTAACAAACTCATAATTATTTTAATAACAGGACTAGCAACTCAAAAAAGAAATAAAAATCCTTGAATATAATGATTCAGAAAATACGAGATTCTGCTGTAAAATGTTAAGACAATTGTAGTAATGTAGAAAATGGTTATATCTATAGAATTAAGAATACATGGTAACTGAGCAAAAATGAGAGAGAATGTTACCATAAGCTCCCTTCAGAAACATGTGGGCCAATAGAACAGAATAAAGAGATGACATGCAAAGAGCTGCATTTACCTGTATAAATGCACTCAGGTGTATTTTCTTTATGGTGAAAAGATTCTGGGAAACTTACCTGAACATAAAATGTGGCCTTGCAGTGATTCATATCTCACGTCAGCAATAGATTGCAAGCTGACACTCAATGCAAGCATTGTAATGTAACAGATATCAATTCAGTTTGTAAAATGAAACTTAAGTAGGCATTGCATAGGCTCCTGAAACTAAAGGATAGAAGAGAAATATTGACTCATCCTTCCTGAAATGCTCACTCTTGTTTACATCTGCTTGAGATAATGACAGTGTTGGCATGTATTTTCATGCAGTGGAAAAAAGATCATTCACTGTTAAGAGAATCTTAGAGTTGTATCATCATTGACTTCCAGAAATAACATTGTTAGCATTAAGTAAGGACATTAAAAGATCCTTAAAGGATTTAGAACATTGTCCTACAGGTAAATTCCCAAGAAATGGCAGTACACTTTCATTCCTGCATGACCTGACTTGTGCAGTGTCACTCCATCCACATAATACTAAAGTTCTTTGTGCCTCTTAATTATCTTTAAAATAGTTTTAAGCTCTCTTGCAGTAATGATTTTTACAAGCACAATGATATATTTTCATCATTTCTTCATTACCCAATTTAAAACCAATTTGACAATGGGATTCTCTTGTTTATACCTTTTCCACCAAATTAAGGTATGTATTGCTCTGAGAATATGAATCAAATTATAGATTTCCCACCTGGGTTATGATGTTTATACACAGCACTTTAACTTTAGGAAGCACTTTAACAGCACATAATAACAACTTCCCCCTGTAAACTTAACATTTCATGCTTTTAAAGTCAGAGGTCATTTTCTGTAAAAAGTAAGTTATTAAAAGATAATTAAAATTTGGAAATGTCTATTGAGGCTTCATCAGATACTTTTAAATATACACAACTGCTCTGCAAGATACTTTTCCATCATTTTGTTAGTCGAATCAGATAACTGGATATAACATTCTAAACCAGACTGAACCATGGTATAAAATATGACTCATAAATATTTTCTACTGCCTATTCTCAACCCTAGAATTTTGACTTTTTTCAATCGCTTCACATTGAAGATTTTATGTAAATACTACTTGTATGTACATTGTTTCAATATGGAAAATGATTTGGGCTGTAAGGCTTGGTGACAATAGTCAGGCAGATATATGATACCATGAGTATTATTCATGAGTATTATTACGTAAAGTTACTTATCTTCCTACTCTTCCCTGTACAAAATATGACATTCAGAAATGCTGTTAGCATCTTCTCACTAAGGTCATAATTTAGTAAACAGTTAAGAAACATTTTTAATTGGAAACTACATTTATGAGATTACTGAATATTTATAAAGACAAAAAAGGATCATATGGTTTAAATAAAAGCTAGGTATTAATATTTACCATATGTTGTTCCTGAAACTATCTTTCACTATTTGTTTACAGATTCAACAAATAATTCAACAGTACATATCATACTGATATTGGCAATAGTGAAGATTATGTTAATTATTGTTGTAATTGAAACAGAGCCTAGAGTACGTTAACTGCTATGAAGAAATGTTGGCTGAATAAACAAGTAAATGATTCAATGGAAAGAATTATCATCTGTCATAAATGATTGGTATCACAGATTACAGTTTACAGAAAACTTGGCAGAGCTTTTGTTTCTTATCTGTAAATATAACTCATCTTCAAAAACTAGGAGATCTGCGTCTCCTCTTGGTATGACTCAGAGTTTAAAGTAGGGAAGAAAAATGAAATAGGTATAAATAATGTACTAACTAAAGAAAGTGCGAGGTTAAAATCTAAACACACCTGGTACAAGTTAAATAACTCCATAATCATGTCTGTTTACTCCACCTTATAGATAGGAGGGAATTTGGACTCAAATGAAAGTACAAGTTTCTCCCGTTATGATATTTCTTTCCTAGAATACTATATGCTACTAAAAACCAAGACGAGTAACTTTTACTGAAGTGATACCTCACACTAATTCAAATTTGCTCAACTACTACCTGGCCAGAGAATAAAGTTTTTCTGTGCCATGATAGATATCTAATGGAGGTTTTGTTGATGGCAATATTATTTTATATTCCTCAAGATTCTCTGTTTTAAAATATGCTAGTAATATCCACTTTCACCTCATACATATAAAGAGCTTAGAAGTCATCATCATGCCTATCTGTACAATAACTGAAATCGAAGCAAAGGGTAAGTAAATGGACTGGATACAGAAGAGAATTTACAAGGGGAAGAAACTGGCATATGGTGATCTGAAACAACAGGCAGAGAGCTACTACAGCCAGGAACCACTTCTCCTGTGATAGCTACTGATGCTGTATGTTATTAAAATATCTAATGTTAATATTGAAAAGTTAGCTAAAGGAGACTATCATAAGAATGAGCTACTCATGGTGATGCTGTAAAAGTTTCCTTGTAATTCCATAAATTATAGCTATAGGCACCTGACTAGGCCTTGGCAAGGGAGAACTTCAAGCACCAGGTAAAGAAAACTGTAATTGTTGAGTAAGCTTGGCAAGATGGAGGGAAAAGTATTCTTCATGAGATAAACAAATGATTTCTTGTGACAGAGGTTTCCTTTTTAAACTAAAAACGTTACCAAATCACTATTCAAGCTATGATTTGATGTGTTTCTTCTTCATCCAATTTCTAGAGTTTCTGGGTCAGAAAAAAAAATATCCTTAAGATCATCTGTGACCACCACCTGTAGTCACAGTGGCAGAAAAAGAATGAAATTGAATGATGCAAACATAGATTGACTTCCCACCTCACATTTTCTTAGCTCAGTACCATTGTCCCTAACAATTGCTAATGAGTAAGTTTTCTACTACCTTAGCTGTATGCCAAGATATTAGAAGGTTATTGTGAATGAGATTGTCCTCCCAATTTTATTCTCTGTAATTTGTCTGTGTATAGTAAGGCTATTGGGTGTGTGTGTGTGTGTGTGTGTGTGTGTGTGTGTGTGTGTGTGTGTGTTAATTTGCTGTATGTGTTTATCAGCTGCAAAAGCATTCTGGTGAAGTCTTTAGGGTCTTTTGCGTTTACATATAGAATTATGAATTATGTCATCTGAAACTAATGGGACTATGACTTCTTCCTTTCATATTTGTATTCCTTCTATCTCCTTCACTTAGTTTTACTGATAAATCTAAGACATTTTGAATAGTAAGACATCTGTAGATTTTTCAAGCTTTTAGTGAAAATGCTTTTCTCCATGTTTCTGCCATTTTTCTCCATTTAGCAAGATGCTGGCTGTGGTCTTGCTTATATTGCCTTTATTGCATTAACATATGTTTCCTAGATCCCTATCTTCTCTGGGACTTTTGTTATGAAGAGATATTGAATGTTGTTAAAATCTCATCTTTAACCTAATGAGATGATCAAGTGGTTTCTGTCTTTCAGTATATTTATATAGTAGATTCTGTTCATTGATATAATTCTTGATTTCAACACAGCATTTCTTGCCTTTACACAAAGAAATTGCAAGGAATTCTTGCAGACAAAAAGAGAAATCAAGTAACAGCAACAAATCTCATTTTTCTAAAAGACAAAGAAAATAAATATTATAACAGATATTTTAATATATTATAAAAAATAACTACTATCACATGGCTCATAATAAAATACAGTCGTTAGTAAACCTAAATGGTAATGGAGTTTAATAGCAGGGTGCCTATGTTGGTTTGCTGTTTATAATAAATGTACCACTGTAGTATGATAACTTGATATTTAAGAATGCTGTGTGTGTGTGTGTGTGTGTGATATTAAGTAATGTGCATATAAGAAGTCTATGTGCTTCTCCAAGCTTTGATGTGAGTCTAAAGATGCTCCAAAAATAATTTGCTTTAGAGAATAACCTGTTCTGTTATGTAGCCATCAATGATAAAGGGAGGATAAACAGAAGAAGAAACAAAATACTGTAAGAGAGTATTAGGCCCTGAGAATTGATATAGAGGGTTATTAGAAGCACAAACCACTGCAGTGAAAGCAGAAAAGTCTTTGATGATTCAACAGCACAAAACTCACATTGTGGACAGAATTTGTAAGCACAAGCAGATATCAATAGAACCACCCCAGTCAATTGAAAAGGAAAATAATAAAATACTGAAGGAAAAATACCTTCAAAGAAGCAGAAATGTTGAATATATTCAAAGGTGGTGTGTGTGTGTGTGTGTGTGTGTGTGTGTGTGTGTGTGAATTACATTGGATTGCAACAGATATAGAATCAAAAAGAAAGAATGCAGTAAGTGTGATAAAATATTATACCGTGAAATGTGAAGCATACAGAAAACACTAACATACACATCTGTGGGCAATTGATACATCTTCTAAAATGGCACAAAAGCACAGATATTCTCAAAGGATTAAACACTGGATATTTGTTGCTCATCCTCAGAAAGAATATATATGGGGCTAGTCTAACTGGTAGTCTGTATATAGAAAAATGAAAATAGACCCATATTTGTCAGCTTGCACAAGACTGAAGTCCAAGTGGATCAAAGACCTCAAAAAAAAAAAAAGATACACTTAATCTCATAGAAGAAAAGGTTGGAAAGAGCATCAAACACATTGGCATGGGGCACGGATATTTCCTAAACAGAACCCCAGGTTCTAAGAGCAACAATTGATAAATGGGATCTCATGAAGCTGAAAAGCTTCTGTAAGGCAACGAATATAATCAATAGAACAAATTGGCAACCTACATATTGGGAAAACATCTTCATTAACCCCACATCCGATAGAGAGCGAATATCCAAAATTTATAAAAAAAAATTCAAGAATCTAACCTCCAAAAATCCAAACAACCAAATCAAAATGTGGAATATAGAAGTAAACAGAGAATTCAAAACAGAGGAATATCAAATGGCTGAAAAGGACTTAAAGAATGAAAATCAAAACAACCCTGAGATTCCACTTTACACCAATCAGAATGGCTAAGACAAAAATCGCAGGTGACAGCAGATGCTGGCAAGGATGTGGAGAAAGAGGAACACTCCCCCATTGCTGGTAGGAATGTGAACTAATAGAATCACTCTAGAAATCGATCTGGATTTTCCTCAGAAAATTGGAAACCTGAAGATCTAGCTATACTGCTCTTGGCCATATACCCAAAAGATGGCCCATCATACCACAGGTTGACATGCTCCACTATGTTCATAGGAATCTTGTTTGTGAGAGCCAGAAGCTGGAAACAAGCCAGATATCCCACAGCAGAAGAATGGATACAAAAATGTGGTTTGTTTATACAACAGAATTCTATTCAGCTGTTTAAAAGGACATGAGTTTTGCAGGAAAATGCATGGAACTAGAAAATATCATCCTGAATGAGGTAACTCAGACCCAAAAAGACGTTCATGGTATGTACTCACTAATAAGTGGATATTATCCAAAAAAGAACTGAATACTTAGGATACAATCCACAGAATTTAAGAAGGTTAAAGCAGAAGGGCCCAAGTGAAGATGCTTCAATTCCCCTTGGGAGGGAGAAGACAATCATGGGAGGCAGAGGAAGGGAGGGACCTGAGTAGGAGAGTATAGAGGGAGGGGAAGAAGCAAACATGATTAGATATTAGGTGGGAGGAACAGGTCTGAAACCTGAGTTCCAGCAGAAAGAATAGAAACAGGCAACCTCAGGAGGTAACAGGTGGAGGACCCTCCAGAATGTACCAGAAACCTGGGAGGTGAGAGACTCTCAGGACTTAAAAGGAGGGACCCTGAGTGAAATGCCCAACACTGGGGAGAGGGAACTTGTAAAGCCCATCTCCAGTAGAAAGACAGGGCATCAAGTGGAGAGATGGAGTTGCTGTCCCACAGTCAAAAAATCCTGATCCAGTATTGTTCCTGTCTAAAAGAATTGCAGGACGAAATATGGAGAAGAGACTGAGGAAAAAAAGGTCCCGGTATCAGCCCACCTTTGGATATATCTCAAGGGAAGGCTCCAAGGTCTGACATTATTACTGATGCTATAGTGTGCTTACCAACAGGAGCCTAGCATGACTATTTTTTGAGAGACCCAAGAAGCAGCTGACTGAGACAAATGTAGAGATACTTACACACAACCATTGGACTTAAATCAGGGCCCCCAGTGGTTGAATTAGAGTTGCTGGAAGAAGTTGAAAATGAGGGCAGCCCCCCCAAAAGACCAGCAGTGTCAGTGAAACCAGATTCTTTGTGTCTGTCAGTCACTGACCCACCAACCAAGCAACACACAGAAGCTGATGTGAGGCCAGTGGCATGTATAGAGCAGAGAGGCCTGCCTGATCTGGCCTCAGCAGATGAAGAAATGCCTAAGCCCCAAGAGACTTGAAGGTCCAGGGAGTGGGGAGGTCTGGTAGAGGGTGTGTGATCATCCTCTTGGAGATAAGGGGAGGACAAATAGGATGAGGAACTGTTGGAGGGCAGACTTGGAGGTGGGTGATGACTGGGACAGTAAAAAAAATTAAAGTAATGAAAGAAAAATAGGGAACAGAGAAATAAAGTGAGTTTACAATGAATTTGAATTTCAATGATATTGAGTAGAATAGACATGGGTCAATATGAACCTAACCATAGGAATAGTCACTTTAGACCATGATAACCAGCATGGCTAATAAACTTCACTCAGCTCTAAGTTATTTATAAGAAATAAAGAATTCACTTCAAATATAAAGACTTCCTGAACATAAAAGTGGGTGAAGAAAAATGCACTGCTTCAGCACCAATTGAGCGTACGTTGAGGAAAGTGAGTAGCTATCAAAACAGATAACATTACCTTCTTGAGAGAAGAAAGTTATGTATAGACTGAGGACATGTATAGATTAATGACATGGGGATCAGTTCTCTAGAAGACAGCCAAGCTTTCCATTGTTCAGCCCAAGCAGGTTGGAACAATGCATGGCAAGTAAGTCAAAGGCAAGTTTGCCTATAGTACTTAAACCGTCTCTGAGTCTCTGTACATCAAACAGGTAGAAAATTGTTAACACTGCAGAAGATCCAATCAGACTTCCCAGGTTGTTGGTGGCAGTCCACATTTATAGCTACAGCTATCTCTTATACACTACCAAAGGGAGCATGAAGGTAACATGAAAAGAGAAAAGATCCTTAGTAGCTGTGATTGTTTGCATGTGATTGGCCCAGGGACTGGCAATATTAGAAGGTGTAGCCTTGCTGGAGGAAGTGTGTCACTGTGGGCTTGGAGACCTTCCACCTAGCTGAGGATGCTCAGTATGTTCCTGGCGTCCTTTGGATAAAAATGTAGAACTCTCAACTCCAGCTCCTCCTGCACCATGTCTGCCTGGATGCTGCCATGTTTGCGACTTGATGATAATGGACTGAACCTCAGAACCTGAAAGTCAGCACCAATTAAATGTTGCCCTTGTAAAACTTGCATTGGTCATGGTGTTTGTTAACAGCAATAAAACCCTAACAAAGACAGAAGTCAGCATCATACTATAGAAGAGAAAAATGAAATGACTTGTACCTTTCAGCCCTGAAGCTGAAACCATAAAGCTACTCCAGTTAAGCAAGATAACATTTATAATAATGAACTAAAAACCCATGAAACTGGATTAAAGTTACCACATTCTATAAGCAAGCACAGTTCAATGAATCAAATATTCAGTTTTAATTAAATGAATAGTTCTGACAACAGTTTCGCATCTATGAAGCAAATAGTCAAAAAAAACCCTAAGATAATAGAGTCCTTTAAGGAAGATATAAATGATTCAATAAAAGAAATACAGGTAAACAGGTAGAAGGCCTTAAAGAGGAAACAAATAAATCCCTTAAAGAAATAAAGGAAAACACAATCAAACAGGTGAGGGAATTGAATAAAGCTGTCCAAGACCTAAAAGCAGAAGTAGAAACAATAAAAAAAATACAAATGGAGGCAAACCAGAAAATGGAAAACCTAGGAAATAGGTCAAGAATTACAGGTGTAAGTATCACCAATAGAATGCAAGAGAATCTCGGGTATAGAATATGTGAGAGAAGAGATTGTCACAACAGTCAAAGAAAATTCAAAACATAAAAAATCAATACATCCAAGAAATTCAGGACACAATGAAAAGAACAAATCTAAAAATAATTGGAATAGAGGAGAATGAAGATTCCCAGCTCAAAGGACCTCAAACATCTGCAATAAAATCATAGAAGAAAAATGTCCCCAACCTAAAGAAAGAAAAGACCATAATGGTGTAAGAAACCTACAGAACACCAGATAAATGGGACCAGAAAAGAAAAGCCTCTCCTCACATAACAGTCAAAACAGTAAATGCACAGAACAAGGAAAGAACATTAAAAGCTGCAAGGGAAAAGGGCCAAGCAACATACAAAGACAGACCTGTCAGAATTACACCAGATTTCTCAACAGAGACTGTGAAATCCATAAGAGCCTGATCACAGGTCATGCAGACCCTCAGAGAACACAAATGCCAGCCCAGGCTACTATACCCAGCAAAACTCTAAATGAACATAGATGGAGAAACCGAAATATTCCAGGACAAAACCAAGTTCAAACAATAGCTATCTACCAATCTAGCCCCACACAGGATCCTAGAAGAAAAACTCCAATACAAGGAAGACACCCGTACCAAAGAAAACACAAGATATTAATATCTCACAACAAAGCCAAAAGGAGAAAACCATAAGAACATAAACCAACTACAAAAGCAAATACAACCAAGAGTCTTCTGTCTTTAATATCTCTCAATATCAATAAACTCAACTCACCTATAAAAAGACATAAACTAACAGACTGAATACACAAACAGGATCCAGCATTTTGCTGCATTAAAGAAACACACCTCATTAACAAAGGCAGACATTATCTCAGAGTAAAATGATGGAAGAAGGTCCACCAAGCAAACTGTTCCAAGAAACAAACTGGAGCTGTCATCCTATTATCCAATAAAATAGACTTTCAACCAAAAGTTATCAAGTGTGAATAGGAAGGACACTTCATATTTATAAAAGGGAAAATCCACCAAGAGAAAGTCTCAGTTCTGAACATCTATGCCCCAAATGCAAGGGCACCCACATTCATAAAAGTAACTTTAGTAAAGCTCAAAACACACATTGAACCACACACAATAATAGTGGGAGACTTCAACACCCCACTCTCACCAGTGAACAGGTCATTGAAACCGAAACTAAATGGAGACACACTGAAACTAATAGAGGTTATGAACCAAATGTATTTAACAGATATCTACAGAACATTTTACCCTAAAACAAAAGAATACATCTTTTTAGCATCTCATGGTACATTCTCCAAAGTTGACCATATAATTGGTCACAAAAAACCCTCAACTGATACAAGAAGATTGAAATAATTCTATGTACCTTACCAGAACACCATGGCCTACAGTTGGCTTTCAATAACAGCAAAGGCAACGGAAAGCTCACATACATGTAGAAACTGAATAACTGTCTATTCAATGATAATTTGGTCAAGGATGAAATAAAGAAAAATAGTAAAGACTTTCTGGAATTTAATGAAAAGGTTGACATATTATACCCAAACCTTATGAGCCCAAGAAAGCAGTGATTAGAGGAAAATTCGTAGCACTAAGTGCACTGGAAAAAAACAAAAAACAACAACAAAAAAAAAAAAAAAACAAAAACCTGGAGACATCTTACACTAGCAACTGAACAGCATACCTGATTGCTCTAGAATAGAAAGAAGAAAACTCACCCAAGAGTAGTAGAAAGCAGGAAATCGTCAAACTCAGGACTAAAATCAACCAAATAGAAACAAAGAAAACAATACAAAGAATCAGCAAAATTAAAAGCTGGTTCTCTGGAAGAGTAAACCAAACAGATAAACCCCTAACCAACCTAACTAAAGGGCCCAAGGCAGTATCCAAATTAACAAAATCAGAAATGAAAAAGGAGACATAAGAACGGAAACAGAGGAAATTCAAAAAACTATCAGATCCTATTACAAAAGCCTATGCTCAACCTAAGTGGAGAACTGAAACAAAATGGATGGTTTTCTAGATAGATACCACATACCAAAGTTAAATCAAGAGCAGGTAAACTTTCTTAACAGGCCAATATCACATAAGGAAGTAGAAGTCATTAAAAACCTCCCAACCAAAAAAAGCCCAGAGCCAGATGTATTTAGTTCATTATTCTACCAGCAGAAGGAACACTACCTAATTCATTCCATGAAGTCACAATTACTTTGAAACCTGAACCACACAAGGACCCTACCAAAAAGGAGAACTTCAGACCAATCTTGTTTATGAATATCAATGCAAAAATACTCAATAAAATTCTTGCAAACCAAATCCAAGAACACATCAAAATCATCGTTCACTATGATCAATTAGGCTTCATCCCAGGGATGAAAAGTTGCTTCATTATATGAAAATCCATTAACCTAATCCACCATACAAACTAACTCAAAGAAGAAAAAATCCCATGATCATCTCCTTAGAGGCAGAAAAATCATTTTACAAAATACAACATCCTTTCAGGTTAAAAGGATTGGAGAGATCAGGAAATCAAGACCTATACCTAAACATAATAAAAGCAATTTATTGCAAACCAGCAGCCAATATCAAATTAAATGGAGAGATACTTGAAGCTATCCCGAATTGCTGGCACAAATCCAAGCCAGTCAAATTTACATTTACTCCTGATATGAACATATGTATCTCATCTTAGATGGAGATTTTGGAATTTCTTAGTATTACATAATTCAGACTGTAATCTCCTAGACATTTAAGCAGCAGATTTGAAATCTAATGCAGATACATGAACCTGTACATGCTACTTTAGGTTTTCTGCCCTTATAATATGGCTTCCAGGTTAGTGTTTTTACGCACTCCTAGTTGTGAAGGAGTGAGGAGTGTTTCAGATACTTGTGTTTGCTCTTGGGCTCTATACATCTGTTGGTTTGTCTTATCCTATCCAGTGTGATAGTTTTTGTTTTATTATGTTTTATTTTGTTATCTTTGAAAATAATGAATGAATGTATGAATTGATCAATGAATGAATGAAAGCCTAACCACTAGGGTAAAGACTATCAACTGAATAGTCATGCCTGGTGGAAGAGAGAAAATTAGTTTTCTCCAGTAGAGTGACACTGGGTATATCAACCACTCCAGGACAGACCTCATGTAAGTCCCTGATGCTGAAGATAACACAACCTCTTATCTACCACAGAGAAGCTGAGCTGTTGACTACCTAGATCCTTCACCCCGACTGACCAGTGTTTATGGTACTAGAGAATACTCTGCATGCTACCAGAAGAGAAAGATTAAACACCAACCCTGATCCAAAGCCTTCTATCTACAATTGTGACCTGCCTGAATGGTGCAATAGTGGCACAAATATTGTGAGAGTAAGCAACCACTGTGTGATTGGATTGAAGCCTCCCTCCACAGACAGATCCCATGCCTTATATAGCTCAGATGGCCAAGAATCAGCAACTAGATAGGCCATGTTACTAAGGGAAAACAAAATACTAGTTTCTGGTAAAGGAATGTAGCAACACAGTGACTCCTAATGACATCATGCTTCATGGATCAGGGGCCTGCTCAGCCATTATCAGAGAAGCTTTCCCCACACAAGACATGAACTAATACAGAGACCCACAACTACTCAGTGTTCAGAGACTGAACGACCTTGGAACAGTTCTGAGTGGAACATTTTTATTAAATCCCTCCCTCAGGGCTGAGAAAAGAAAGCTTAAAGACTCTGAGCACCAGAAGCAATGGATGGTATCAAGAAAACAGTGTCTTCCAGAAACAGGGCTGGCACACAAGTGAACTTGAGACTGTGGCATCATATAGAGGGAGTGTACAGATCCAAACAGCACAGGGAATAAGGGCCACTGAGATTGGGAAGCTAAAATAAGCAGTCATTCCAAGCAAAGAAGCTACCTCCAACTGACAACTGTGTACACAGGGAAATCAGTTTCTTAAAGGGAGTCTCATTGGTTTTACAAATCATACATAAGGGCGGGCCCCAAGCCCAGCAGTAGATGCCCAACACAAAACAAATTCACAGATATTTTTGGAGAGATTTTTGGCTTCTGTTGCTTTGTTCCTCTTTTTTTTTAATCCTACTAGTCTTTTGTTTGTACATTATGGTTTTTTTTTTAATTTTTGGTTCTTATGCATGGTGTGTGTGTGTGTGTGTGTGTGTGTGTGTGTGTGTGTGCGTGCGTGTGTGTGTGTGTGTGCGTGTGCGTGTGCGCACACACATATGCATGTGTTTCTTGTGACTTTTTTTTTTTGAGTTGTTAGTTTGCTTGTCCTGTTTTTGTTTGTCTTTTTTATCTGTCGTCTGTTTGTTATCTTAATAGAGAGATAAAGAAGGAATGGAGCTGGAAGGGTAGGGAGAGGTAGGAGAATTGGGACGAGAAGATGGGGAAACACGCGATCAGAATATATTGTATGAAAATAACTTTTTAAACAGATTATACTTCTGAGAATAATTTCAGGATAGAAAAAAAGTATAGACCTGAAAGAAATGACACTTTCTAATTTAAAAATATTTTAAGATTTAACTAATTATTTTAAAGTAATTAAAAGCATGTCATTTTATTTTTAGAAAAAATTAATTTAATCACATTTCGAAGTATGCAACATCAAAGAAATTTTAATGAGGTCTGAGGAAATTGCTCAGTGGGTAAATATTTGTTAGGGAAACATGAGAATCTGAGATCAGGGTTCTAATATCTTCATAAAAGCTGAGCATTTTGGTGCTAACTGTAGTCCTAGGACTGGGGAGATGAGGACTTAGAATATTTCAAGACTGAGGGCAAGCCAGGCTAGTCCAGAAAGTTAGCTCCAGTTCGAATGAGAGTCTGCGTTAAAAAGTAGCTGCCTATGTAGCAGAGGATGGCCTTATCAGGCATCAATGGAAGGGGAGCCCCTTGGTCATGTGAGGGCTTGATGATGATCAGGAGAGGGGAATACTAGGCCACTGAGGTAGGACTGGGTGGGCAGGTAGGGAAGCACCCTTTAAGATGCAGGGTGGTAGGAGGAGGGGATAGGGAGCTTGTGGAAGGGAAAATGAGAAGGTAGATAACATTTGAAATGTAAATAAATAAAATAACCAATAAGAAAATACTGGAGGGTTATAGACTAAGATTCTGACCAGGACCTGTGTTTTCCTGAACACACACACACACACACACACACACACACACACACACACACACACACACCCCACAAAGAACTTTAACAAATCACCATATAAATCAATTATAAGAAACAAAACCTTGTTTTTTCCTCAAACCTTCACCAGTCTGAAAAAGACTCTTCCATTTCCTAATAAAACTTCAACGCAACTTTCTAGTCATTTTCCATGTCTTGTGTCAACTCATGTATATAGTTCCTTTTCTATACATAACCAGAAACATGCCTTCTGAGTGTTGTTAAATACACCTGTACTGCCAGCACACAAGGCCAGCATGGGACACAACTGAGATGAAAATAAAATAAATTAAATTAAAATAAAAACTAAATTAAAAAACATTCACATTTATTAGCAAAATTGCTTTGGATGACAGTCAAGCAATTATATATAGCAATATAATTATATTTGGCAATATATATATGAAATATTGTATAAATGAAGCAAAAAGTTTATTTTGTAAAAAAGTTTATTATGTGATAAATTAGCTCATATATCAATACCTTGATGATTTATAGTTGACATTTTATTAATTTTTAAATTTTTTTCTATTTTAAAAGCTACTTAATTTAAGGCTTAGTTTCTGCTTTAAAAATCATTTTTTTTAAACTACACGTTCCATTGTTCCTGCCCTGAAAATCCTGCCTACTCAGTTTCTGTATTTGCATCTGCATCGTCATATTCAGTGTGTCTGCAGCTCGTCTCCCTGTCCAGATCACTTCAGAAGATTAGCTCTAAAGAGGAGCCAAAAATCCCGGAAAAATTTGGACAACTTTCAAGATGCTCTGAAAGTCTGACAAACTTCCTCTGAACCATCTTCTTCTGCTTTCTGTCTTACAACATTCATTTGCTCCTATAAAGTTTGCTCTCAACAATTCAGTTAACCATCTCCAGTTTGTCTGAAATCACTCTTTATGGCAAAGATGGGAGTGATGGAAATTTTGCCCAAGAAAAGAAGGTAGGAGCTTAGGAAATGTACAGTTCTTTAAAACATTTTCCAGACAATTTCTCTTCAGCGAGGAAAAAGTCAATGTTTGGATTGTGGTGGTGGTTGCTTTTTGTCATGCGTGCTCATGCTTGAGTATTGCTCAGAGAAAATGTCAATGTCCTTAGAATGTCCTCATCTGAGTCACTTGTGATTAAAAACTAAATGTTTGCTTTCAAATGAAATATGAATAGAATTTATTCTTCTGTCATGTTGATATCGGAGGTAAGCTTGGGCCTTTTACTACAGTATCAGTAAGTCCATGTACTTTTACTTAGGACCCAGTGGGGTCAAGGACACCACAAGAATACAGCTCACAGAATCAGCTACCCAGGACTCATAGAAACTCACAGAAACTGAACCAATAATCAGGGATACGGAATGGGTCTGAACTAGGTCCTCTGCAAATATGTTATGACTGTATGGCTTGGTGTTCTTGCAGGATTCCTAACAGTAGGAATGGGGACTGACTCTTTTGTCTGCCTTTTGGACCCTTTACTCCTGCTGTGTTACCTCATCCAGCCATGATATAAGGGTATCAGGCTTAACTTGCTATGCCACGTTTGGTTGATATCTTTGGAAGCTCTGCTCTTTCCTGAAGGGAAACAGAGGAGTAGTGGATCTGGCAAAGTGGGGAGGTGAGGGAAGAGACTTGAAGGAGGGGAAACTTTAGTTGGGGTATAATATATGAAAGAAGAATAAATAAATAAATAAATAAATAAATAAATAAATAAATAAATTTTATATATTTTATATATTTGCATTTCAAATGTTATACCCATTCTGACCTCTCCCATTCCCCCTCCTCCTGCTCCTATGAAGATGCTCCCACTCCCACCCATCTGCTCCCATATCAACACCTTGCCATTCGCCTAAACTGGGGAAATGAGCCTTCACAGGACCAAGTGCTTCTCCTCCTATTGATGACAGACAAGGCCATTCTCTGTTACATACGCAGCTGGAGCCATGGGCCCCTGTGGGTTGATGCCTATATGCAGGTGAGGGCAGACACAAGATAAGGCAAGGCCTGTGACAGAGCAGTGAAAAAGAAAGGCAGACTGAGATTTTTGGAAATGAGACAGAGAGTACAGTGAGGGGAGAAGGAAGGAAGGTGGAGGAAGAGTAGCATGACCCAGATCCAGGTGGCTTTCAATAACCACAGGTAGCTATGATTATCTTATAAGGGATGATAATTACAGGACAATTTCTTCTAGCTAAGTGGGATATATATATATATATATATATATATATATATATATATATATATATATATCAATTGTCTCTGAGTTTATTGTGTGGATGTTTTGCGGGATGAGAATTTTCTGATATAAATCTGATTGAAAAATGACATGCCTCTAGTATTTTGATTTTACCAGATTACAGGGATTATGGCAGCTAACCACAAGATGGGAAGTCATTGCATGGGGCTGGCGTGGCAGCAACACACCATGGGAACTTAGGAAGTCGGATGGAGAGCTTAAAGAGCAAAGAGTCAGAGAATCTGCCAATATGAGAGCACGACACTGGTGCCGTGTGGCCTGCCAGTACCCAACATAGCTTATGATGAATCATTTTTTTCTTATGTCCCACGCAGGGTCCCTCCATGTGTAAACTTTGGTTGGTGCTTTGGTCCCTGGGAGCTCTGGGGGTCTGGTTGGTTGATATTTTTGTTCTTCCTATGAGTTTGCAAACCCCTTCAGCACTTTTGATCCTTTCTCAAACTCCTCCAGTGGGGACCCCATGCTCAGTCTGATGGTTAGCTGCAACCATCCTCATCTGTATCAGTAGGGCTCTGACAGTGCCTCTCAGGAGGCATCCATATCAGGTTCCTGTCAGCAAGTATTTCTCAGCATCAGCAATTGTGACTAGGTTTGGTGGCTGCATATGAAGTGGATTCCCATTTGGTGCAGGTTTTGGATGACCTTTCCTTCAGTCTCTGCTCCACTCATTGTCCCTGTATTTCCTCCTGAGTATTTTGTTCTCCATCCTAAGAAGGACTGAAACATCCACATTTTGGTCTTCATTTTTCTTAAGCTTCACATGGTCTGTGAAATGTATCTTGGGTATTTTGAACTTTTGAGCTAATATCCACTTATCCACTTATGAGTGCATACCATGAGTGTTATTTTGTGACTGGGTTACCCACTCAGGATGGTATTTCCCTAATGATTTCATGAAGTCATTTTTTTAATGGCTGAGTAGTATTCTATTGTGTAACTGTAACACATTTCCTTTATCCGTTCTTCTGTAGAAGGATATCTGGGTTGTTTCTAGCTTATAAATAAGGTTGCTATGAACAGAGTGGAGCATGTGTCCTTTTTATATGTTGGAGCATCTTTTGGGTATATGCCCAGGAATGATATAGCTGGGTCCTCAGGTAGTGCAATGTCCAATTTTCTGAGGAAATGCCAGATTAATTTCCAGAGTGGTTGTACCAGTTTGCAATCACACCAACAATGGAGGAGTATTCCTCTTTCTCCACATCCCCAACAGCATCTGCTGTCAACTGAGTTTTTTATTTTAGCCATTTTGACTGGTGTGAGGTGAAATCTCAGGGTTGTTTTGACTTGCACGTCTCTGATGACCAAGGATGTTTATCATTTCTTTAGGTGCTTCTTGGCCATTCGATATTCCTCAGTTGAGAACTCTGTGTTTAGCTCTGTACCCCATTTTTAATAGGGTTAATTGGCTCTCTGGAATCTACCTTCTTGAGTTCTTTGTGTATATTAGATATTGGCCCTCTATTGGACATAGGATTGGTAAAGATCTTTTTCCAGTCTGTTGGTTGCAGTTTTGTCCTATTAAACTGTTCAAAACTTTGCAATTTTATGATTCTTCATCTTAGAGCATAAGCCATTGGTTCAGGAAAATATCCCATGTGCCTATGTTTTTAAGGCTTTTCCCCACTTTCTCTTCTATTAGTTTCAGTATATCCAGTTTTATCCACTTGATACGAATGGGTCAATTTTCATTCTTTTACATGCCGACTGCCAGTTGCATCAGCACCATTTGTTGAAAATGTTGTCTCTTTTTTTCACTGGATGGTTTTAGCTCCTTGGTCAAAGATCAAGTGACATAGGTGTGTGGGTTCATTTCTGGGCCTTCAATTCTATTCCATTGATCTATCTGTCTGTCTCTGCACAAATATGCAGTTTTTATAACGATTGCTCTGTAATGCAGCCTGAGGTCTGGGATGGTGTGTGATTCCCCCAGAAGTTCTTTTATTGTTGAGGATGGTTTTCACTATCCTGGGTTTTTGTTATTCCAAATGAATTGGCAAATTTCTCTTTCTTACTCCATAAAGAATTGAGTTGGAGTTTTGATGAGAATTGCATTGAATCTGTAGATTGCTTTTGCCAAAATGGCCATTTTTACTATTTTAATCCTGCCAATCCATGAGCATGGGAGTTCTTCCCATCTTCTGAGATGGGTATCTTCTTTAATTTCTTTCTTCAGAGACTTGAAGTTCTTGTCATACATATCTTTCACTTGCTTGGTTAGAGTCACACCAAAATATTTTTTATTATTTGTGACTTTTGTGAAGTTTTCCTAATTTCTTTCTCAGTCTATTTATCCTTTGAGTAGAGGAAGGTTACCAATTTGTTTGAGCTAATTTTATACTCAGACACTTTGCTAAAGTTGTGTATCAGCTGTCAGAGTTCTCTGCTGGAATTGTTTGGGGTCACTTAATTATATTATCATATCATCTGTAAATAGTGCTATTTTGATTTTTTCCTTTCCAATTTGTATCCTTTTGACCTGTTTTTTGTTTTCGACTTGCTCTGTCTAGGACTTCATTTACTATATTGAATACATAGGGAGGAGTATACAGCCCTGTCTATTTCATAATTTTAGTGGGGTTGGTTTCTCTCCAATTAGTTTGATGTTGGCTACTGGTTTGTGGTATAATGCTTTTATTATATTTAGATATGCATCTTGAATTCCTGATCTTTCCAAGACTTTTATCATGCAGAGGTGTTGAATTTTGTTAAATGCTTTCTCAGCATCTAAAGTAATTATCATGTGAATTTTTTCTTTGAGTTTGTTTATATAGTGGATTACGATGAAGGATTTCCTTATATTGAATCATCTCTGCATCCCTGGGATGAAGCCTACTTGATCATGATGGAAGATCGTTTTGATGTGTTTTTGGATTTAGTTTGCTAGAGTTTCTTTCTTTCTTTTTTCTTTCTTTTTTCTTTCTTTTTTCTTTTTTTTGAGTTTTTGCATGAATATTCATAAAGGAAATTCATCTGAAGTTTTGTTTTTCAATTGGGTCTTTGTGTGGTTAAGTGTAAGTGTAATTGTGGCTTCATAGAACAAATTAGATAGTGCTTCTTATATTTCTATTTTGTGGAATAATTTGAAGAGTATTGGCATTAGGTCTTCTATGGAGGTCTGACAGAACCTGACCCATCTGCACTAAACTCATCTGGTCCTGGGCTTTAGTTGGTTGAGAGACTTTTAATGACTACTTCTGTTTCGTTAGGTGTTCTGAGACTATTTAGATGGTTTACTTGATCCTGATTTAACTTGTTCCCTGTTATCTATCTAGAAAATTGGCCATTTCATCTATATTTTCCTGTTTTGTTGTGTATAGGCTTTGGTAGTAGGATCTGATTATTTTTTAAATTTTCTCAGTTTCTTTTGTTATGTCTTCTTTTTCATTTCTGATTTTGGTAATTTGGATGCTACCTTTGTGTCCTTTGGTTAGTCTGGTTAAGGTTTTATCTATTCTGTTTATTTTCTCAAAGAACCAGCTCCTGGTTTTGTTGATTCTTTGTATAGTTCTTTTGTTTCTACTTGGTTGTTTTCAGCCCTGAGTTTGATTATTTCCTGCATCTAATCCTTTGGGTGTATTTGCTTCATTTTGTTCTAGAACTTACATGTGTGCTGGCCAACTGTTAGTGTATGCTCTCTCCAGTTTCTTTTGGGAGGCACTCAGAGCTATGAACTTTCCTCTTACCCCTGCTTTCATTTTGTCCCATAAGTTTTGGTGTGTTGTGCCTTCATTTTCATTATATTCTAAAAATGTCTTTAATTTCTTTCTCTATTCTTCCTTGATCAAGATATATTTGAATAGAGTATTGTTCAGCTTCCA